>NC_049211.1:33736842-33744342 GCF_013347855.1 Anguilla anguilla
AAGGTTACGCTTACGCTTATGGTTATGGTTGAGGTTAGGGTTTTTGGTTTCGGTTGGGGTTAGGGTTAGGGTTTTGGTCATGGCTCGCAGGGGCTGGTTCTCCTCTCTGAGTGAACCACCGCCCCGTGGAGCACTGCTATCGCTTACGACTTAAAGCTGATAGGACAGGGTGGCTCCCCATGCCTCTTAACACCCCCCCCCCCCAACAAAGCCTAGGCTATTTACAGAAGTGTGCTACTCAGTGTGAGCCTTCACCCCTCCAGACGGAATTTAAATTGTCCTGCGTTCTTCTCCCCATAGCTAGCGATGGCAGCTAGGCACAGGGGAGAAGACCTTTGGTACTCTTTTATTTTAGCCGTTCAGGGCATCAGCAGGCCTTACTTAAAATACATGCATTCACACGGTCAGAGCATTAGCTGTGTTACAGGCACAGTCCTCTGGAGCAAAAGACAACACAACAACACAAAAAAATCTGAACAAAAAAGAAAACAAGACAATTCCAACTCCTACCAATGCTTGCACACTTAAACTAGTGGGACGTATGCACCTCAGCTCCTTGGCAAACTCAAATCAGGTGTACAACAAGCTCCGCCCCTGTGCAAGAACTTAGAGACAGAGTGTGAGAGGGAGTGTGAGAGAGCTCAGTCCTCAGTCCGCAGCCTCGGCCCCTCCCCTTCCCTAGCTGGTCCAATCGGTGGCCTTTAACAGGGTCCTGTGAGAGAAGCACCTCTTGAGCGCCCTGGGGTGTGTTTGTTTGTCCTGGAGACTCTGCTCCATATACGCCTACATGAATGCCCGTGGCTTCACTGAGCGAATGTCTGTCTGACTGGCTGTCTGACTAACTGAGTATCTGTCTCACTGTTGACTGACAGATTGACAGACAAATTACTTGTCTTTCTGACTGACTGACTGAATGACTGTCTGATTCTCAAACTGAAGGACTGGCTGAATGAATGACTGTCTGATTCTCTAACTGTCTGACTGACTGACTGATTCTCTAACTGTCTGACTGACTGACTGACTGATTGACTGACTGGCGCTCTGTCCATCTGGTAACGCGTCACACACTCGGTCCGGTCCCTGCCCTGGGGCTCCCGCTGCAGTGGGCAGAGACCGCCCCCATCACTTGCACGCCAGACGAACTAGACCGGCGCAAGAGAAACAGAGGCGTCCGGTTTCATCCGGAACGATGAAATGTTCCATCATCCCATCGGCCGGCGGCACAGGAGCGCCAGCCAGCTAGAATGACAGCAGCCGTCGGCGTTTCTGACGCGCGTCCGTCAGCGTCCGCTCGCAGAGAAACGTAGAGCTCGCGTACAGCACTTCCAGCTCTCGCGCAGTACCTGTGGGATCGCATAAAGACTGCCAGGGTGGACTTAACCCCCCCGGTTTTGCGGAGTTAGCATGTGGAAGTCTGCCCTTGTGCGTGTGTGTGTGTGTGCGTGTGTGTGTGTGTGTGTGTGTGTGCGTGTGTGTGTGTTTGTGTGTGTGCGTGTGTGTGTGTGTGTTTGTGCGTGCGTGTGTGTGTGTGTGTGTAACGGAGGGCACATCTGCCTGCTCTGGGCCCGCTGCTGTAGAGCAGCAGGGCGGTGTCCTGCTTCTGCTCCTCTCCGCAGGGTTTTGATTGCTGAGTGCGGAGGGCGGTCCCTGAGAGCTCTGCAATCAGGGTTCCCCCGTGCCGCTCTGCTCCGCCCACTCGACCTCTGACCCCGAGCCTGCGCTGCGGCAGAGGAGGGGGGGAGGGGGGTGAGATCACACCCTGAGCGTGAGCGAGCGGCTGTATTTCATCCGGCCGTGCGTCGATGCGATGATTGCTTTTGTCTATCTCTCTCACTCTCTCGCTCTCGCTCTCTCGTTCTCTTGCTTTCTTGCTCTCTCTCTCTCCCTCTCTCTCTCTCTCTCTCTCGCTGCGTGTGTAAGGCGGAGCAGGGCTCGGTTAGGCGCAGGGCTCGATGACAGAGCGCTGAAGGAACTGGGAATCGCGTAATCAGAAAGGCTGTCCTCGATTTGCTCCCGTCTGTTTTTTTTTTTCCATCGGCGCCTTGGTGGAGTAATGGCTTCTGAAGCGTTGCTTTCAGGGGGGGTTGATTGTGCATTGGAGGAAGGGTGGGGGGGTCAGTACACACACACACACACACGCACACACACACACACAATCTCTCTCTCACACACACACACACACACACACACAATCTCTCTCTCTCACACACACGCACACACTCTCTGTCACACACACACCCCCACACACACAATAAAAACAGTCACATGGACAGTCATTGGCTCATGTTAGCAATCAGGGAGGCAACAGCAGCCTCAGGTTAGCCAATCATGTGTCTCCGTGTCTTTGACACGCCTCCTTTGTCATTGAGTAAATGTGTTTTAACTAATGGCGGTTCAAGACATTTCCAGCAGAGCTCAAGCGATGTGGCGAGGTGTTTTCCGTGAGAAACGGGTGCGTTTTACAGGAGTGGGCGGGGCAGGGCGGGGCGGGGCAGGGCAGGGCAGGGCAGGGCAGGGCAGAGTGCGGGCATGTTCTCAATGCTGCTTTGCTGCTTGCACCCACACGATGCCGACTACTGTGATGAGCACTGCTGTTAATGGATCTACAGTCCAAATAGGACATCAGAGAAGACCACAGAGGGCCCACCCCACCCCCCCAAAGCCCCCCCTCCGGGATGTATCAGGGTTCCCATTGCCATTGGTGCCAATGTCACACACGTCCACACCTCCGTTACGAAGAGCCATCAAACACAATAACCCGGACAGCGCGTTTGCATTACGTTTTGAATAAAGATGGATTAAGTGCCTTTTAAAGCCTTGTAAACTGTTTTGAGCTCACGTGTAAACAGCGGTGCCGTTTTCTGTGCTGGCTAGCTGCTGGGTCACCCGCGGGTCGTGGGTCATGGGTCACGGGCTCTGATACTGTGACGGTTTCTTACCCGCCGCGCGGTTCTGCTCTGAGTCCCAGCGCCACCTTTTAATGGAGTAGAGAGGTGACGGAGGCGCGGCTGTTTGATGTGATAAATTTCAATTTGCTGCTTGGAGGATGCTGTCACACCCCCCCTCCCCCCCCGGCCCCCGCGCTGCGTGTGCCGCGCTCTCCTGTGTCACAGCCGAGCGCCGGAATCATGTCACTTTCTCACCGCGGCGTGGCTGGGGAGGGAGGTGTCTGCATGTATGCTTCTGGCATGCGCCTTCTGCTTGTGTGCGTGTGTCACTGTGTGTGTGTGTGTGTGTGTGTCTGCGTGCTTGTGTGCATGTGTCTGTGTGTGTGTGTGTGTGTGTCTGCGTGCTTGTTTGCATGTGTCAATGTGTGTGTGTATGTGTGTGTGTGTGTGTGTGTGTGTGTATGTATGTGTGTGTGTCTGCATGCTTGTGTGCATGTGTGTGTGTGTGTCTGTGTGCTTATGTGCATGTGTCAGTGTGTGTGTGTGTGCGTATGTATGTGTGTGTGTGTGTGTGTATGTATGTGTGTGTTTCTGTGTGTGTATATTGTGTGTGTGTGTGTATGTATGTGTGTGTTTCTGTGTGTGCATATTGTGTGAGTGTGTATGTGTTTGTGTTTCTGTGTGTCCGTGTGCACGTGTATGTCTGCGTGCATGTGTGCGTGCGTGTGACATTGGAAGGCTGGTCTTTCCGTTCTTCATATTTGAATTGGGCTCAGTTATGCGGTTTCCATGGCTGCGGTACCCAAGCCTGCTGTGAGTGGACTTCCCTGTTGCTGGAATCCCTCCCACTTGTGGTGCTTCTTCCTTCTGTGCTCTGCGCAGGAATAGGGCTCTGTGAAAGCCACTCTATGCAGGCCATGGGGCTCTGTGAGTGCAGCTCTGCACAGGCCATGGGGATCTGTGAGAGCAACTCTGTGCAGGACATGGGGCTCTGTGAGAGCAGCTCTGTGCAGGACATGGGGCTCAGTGAGAGCAGCTCTGCACAGGACATGGGGATCTGTGAGAGCAGCTCTGCGCAGGAATAGGGCTCTGTGAGAGCAGCTCTGTGCAGGACATGGGGATCTGTGAGAGCAGCTCTGCGCAGGAATAGGGCTCAGTGAGAGCAGCTCTGTGCAGGACATTGGGGATCTGTGAGAGCAGCTCTGCGCAGGAATAGGGCTCTGTGAGAGCAGCTCTGTGCAGGACATGGGGATCTGTGAGAGCAGCTCTGTGCAGGACATGGGGCTCAGTGAGAGCAGCTCTGCGCAGGCCATGGTGCTCTGTGAGAGGAGCTCTGTGCAGGCCATGGTGCTCTGTGAGAGCAGCTCTGCGCAGGCCGTGGAGATCTGTGAGAGCAGCTCTGTGCAGGACATGGTGCTCTGCGTCGGGGAGTGAGGGATATCTTAATTCTGGCCGCTGGCACGCTGGAGCGATGTGACCCTGGTGGGACGGAGGGAGACCGCAGAATCTGCCCCCCCACCATCTGCCCCCCCCCCCCACAAAACCACAACCCTCTGCTCTGCCAGGGAGAGAGGCCCAACACCCCTCCATTCAGATAAGAGGCCATTTCAACAGTAGCCTGATTTAGTGTGTGCATTACGCACACACACACACACACACACACACACACACAGATACATACACACTCACACGCACACACACACACACACACACACGGATACACACACACACACACGTATACACACACCCACACGGATACACACACCCACACACACACACACACACGGATACACACACACATTCACACACACAGGTGCACACACACACTCATACACACACACACACACAGATACACACACCCTCACACAGACACATACACACACAGATACACACACCCACACACAGATTCACACACACACAGAGTACTACGCACACACACACACAGTAATGAATGATGGGTGTGGTGTGTGGGCCCTGCTGGCTGTGCATGGTCGGACCGGAGGAGGTAAATTAGCTTCAGCGTGTCATGGCCGGGTCCTGCAGGTACATCCAGCCCGCTGTGCCACTGAGCACGCCTGGCCAATTACACTCCAGCCAATCAGCTCGCCTCACCCCTCTCAGCGTGCTCTCTGACCCTGCACTCCGGTCAGGAGCGGACAGCAGCCATCGCCACGGCGATCTGGCCCCTGCCACGGCAGCCAGTACGGCACGCTGACCTGGAGCAGATACACGCTGATCACGGAATCAGAGCCAGGACTCAGTCAGGCTGGTCACTGTAGTCACACTCATACACACGCACACAGACACACGCACACATGCACATATAAACACGGATAAACATGCACACACACGGGAAAGGGGGCCTTTTAGAAGGTTTGGGGGGGAGGGGGCGGCGACCTTAGATGTTCAGTCATCAGAGGTGTTGAACTCAGTCATACTACTTCAGCCTTTCCCTGTATTACCTGTGTCATACCTGTGCCCGATCTGCTCCCCTGTGTTACCTGTGTCATAGCTGTGACCAATCTGTTCCTCTGTGTTACCTGTGTCATAGCTGTGACCAATCTGTTCCTCTGTGTTACCTGTGTCATACCTGTGCCCAATCTTCTCCCCTGTGTTACCTGTGTCATAGCTGTGACCAATCTGTTCCTCTGTGTTACCTGTGTCATACCTGTGCCCAATCTTCTCCCCTGTGTTACCTGTGTCATAGCTGTGACCAATCTGTTCCTCTATGTTACATGTGTCATAGCTGTGGCCTATCTGCTCCCCTGTGTTACCTGTGTCATACCTGCGGCCTATCTGCTCCCCTGTGTTACCTGTGTCATAGCTGTGACCAATCTGTTCCTCTGTGTTACCTGTGTCATACCTGTGCCCAATCTTCTCCCCTGTGTTACCTGTGTCACCCCTGTGCCCAATCTGCTTCCCTGTGTTACCTGTGTCATACCTGTGCCCAATCTGCTCCCCTGTGTTACCTGTGTCATACCTGCGGCCTATCTGCTCCCCTGTGTTACCTATGTCATAGCTGTGACCAATCTGTTCCCCTGTGTTACCTGTGTCATAGCTGTGGCCAATCTGCTCCCCTGTGTTACCTGTGTCATAGCTGTGCCCAATCTGCTCCCCTGTGTTACCAGTGTCACCCCTGTGCCCAATCTGCTCCCCTGTGTTACCTATGTCATAGCTGTGCCCAATCTGCTCCCCTGTGTTACCTGTGTCACCCCTGTGCCCAATCTGCTCCCCTGTGTTACCAGTGTCACCCCTGTGCCCAGTCTGCTCCCCTGTGTTACCAGTGTCACCCCTGTGCCCAATCTGCTCCCCTGTGTTACCTGTGTCATACCTGTGCCCAATCTGTTCCTCTGTGTTACCTGTGTCATACCTGTGCCCAATCTGCTCCCCTGTGTTACCTGTGTCACCCCTGTGCCCAATCTGCTCCCCTGTGTTACCTGTGTCATACCTGTGCCCAATCTTCTCCCCTGTGTTACCTGTGTCACCCCTGTGCCCAATCTGCTCCCCTGTGTTACCTGTGTCATAGCTGTGCCTGTCAGTGACTGTAGGCCCTGCTGCACCTCGTGTGATGTTCGCCGTTGTCTCAGTCTGGCGTTGCCGACGGTCGGCGATTAATTACCCAGCAGACCGGAGCGGGACGAGCGAGCGAACACGCTTCCTTTTAATCTGACGCTGTTGCCACGGTGACGCTGCCGGGTTATCACCACTGCTGTATTTAATAAAACACTTCCTGTGTGAGTCCTGGGTAAATTATGCAGGTTTATTGGATTACCCGTCGCCCTGTAATAAATGCTGTCCGTTTGTTTTGTTTTTTTCCTCTTCGGTTTGTAACTCCCCTTGTGTGTGTGCACGTGTGAAAAGGCTATACTGTACGGATATGTGTGTGTGTGTGTGTATATGTGTGTGTGTGCACATGTGCCAAGCAGTATGCTGTATGGATGTATAAGTTTGTGTGTGCGTGTGTGTGTGTGTTGGAGTGTAATTGGCGAAAGAGTCCACACAGCGCGATTTGAAGGCCTAAATTGGCTGCTGACTGAAAGGAAACTACAAATCCCTGCAGGCACGGCGGCCCAGCAGGACTGGCCGTTTGAGAGCCTAGCTTTAGACAGCGGGTAGAATGATGTGCCCGGACAGAATAAGCCGCTCCCCTTTTTTCCGGCGTTCCGTTTCCGGCGGGCCTGTCCCGGCACGCGGTCCCGGCGGAGGCGGCGGCGGCGTGCTCCGCGGCCGGCCGAGCGTGAGCGGCGTCTCGCACGGCGATGGCAGAAGCGGCGATGGCGTTTCACTGCCTCCCCCGCCGCCGCCGCGCTGATGGAGATTAGATCCGTATCTGAGCACGGAGCACAAAGATATCGCAGCCCTGCGTCTCTAACCGCTCCTCTGATGGGCTTCACTGACAAACACCGGCGTACGGGCGGGCGTGCGTGTGTGCGTGTGTGTGTGTGTGTGTATGTGTGTGTGTATGTGTGTGTGTGTGTGTGCGTGTGTGTGTGTGTGTGCGTGTGTGTGTGTGCGTGTGTGTGTGTGTGTGTGTGTGTGTGTGTATGTGTGTGTGTGTGTGTATGTGTGTGTGTGCGTGTGTGTGTGTGTGTGTGTGTGTGTGTGTGTATGT
>NC_049211.1:33749342-33756842 GCF_013347855.1 Anguilla anguilla
GATTGGCTGCCGATCGAAAGGAATCCTAAAGACGCTGCGGCCATTTTGGACCGGACTTTGAGATACCTGCCGTTTGGTTCAGAGTGGATTCTGTGGCCTCCTCTTCCACGTGGGCCAGATGTGCTGCTGATACCATTGATATCACTCCTAATTTAGTCAAAATCTCAAGGAAAGGAGCATAAATCTCGCTTCCCTTTGGGGTCTGCGTTTCCGTCGTCCTCTGAAAGTGGTTGAAAGACTCGCAGTGGGGAGGAGACGGTGAGAAGGATGGCCGTTGTTGCTTTAATCTGATTTGCTGGTGAGCAATAGACCAGAGGGAACCACGTTAAATGCGTAGAAGTGCCTTTAATGCGATGGAATTTAATGAGGCGACTTGCGCGTTCGCCGGATAGCGGATGCGTCCCGCCGAGGGCCACGGACCGCGCGGCGCACGTCCGGAGCGTCGGCAGGTCCGAGGGAAGGACACGAACCGCGAGCGGGTGGGAAAAGTGGGAAGAGTCCACCGGAAAAGGTCAAGTCCTCGTCCGCTTCAGTTTTTTTTTTTTATCGCAGATAAAGGACGGCGAAGGAGAAGGCTTCATTAAGGTCGTTTCTCACGGTGACGCGCTCGGACAGGAAGCACCGATCACTTTCGTGCCCCCCTTGACAGGAAGCGACCTGACCTTGATTCCTGCAGACTGATGTCCAGCTGGGCGACGCTCTCCAGCGTCCGGGGCTGAGTTTGACGAGGGGAGGAGAATGGCCTCCTCTCCGAGAAACGCTTATAAATTCATGAAGCTCCTTCAGCCGCGGTAATCGATGCCTCTAACAATCCATGACTGTGTTAACTGCCGGCCTTGCATGCCCTGGGGACTTAATGTAGAAAAATGGCCTCCTCTCCTGGTGCCGCAGTCACAGGTGTGCGAGCGCACACATGCACGTGCACGCTCTTCCAAATACGCTGCACCAACCGTGTTCAGAATTGATTAAGATCTCCAGAGCTCTGGAGATCTTCAGTGTCGGCTGAGACACAGATGGGATATCCTGCGTTTCCCACGGTGACGGTGACTAAGACTGGCACGTTTCCCCTGAAGGCTGAGCTGAATTGGGACGGGTAAGGGGGGGAGGGGGGAGGGTTGGAGGTCCTTGGAATAACCGTTCCCATCACTGGCTGAATGGAATAATCCATATTTCCATTAGAGGCGAGGTGTTCCGCAAGGTCCATGTCACTTTGAAGTCCCGGGTCACTATAAATCACAGATGGAGCCACCTGCCACCGGTTGCCCGTGTCCCTGTCAAGCTGGGGAAATGCTGGGGTCAGAGGTCAAAGGGCTAAGGTCAAGGCCTCTAGCTCTATTTCGCTCGCTAGTTCCCCCGAGTGAGTCAAAGGGTTGTTACGTGTGACCCTGCCCCGCCCGCCCATTTTCCTGGTGCGACACCGCTGCCAGTCCAGTCCCTTCATGGATGGGTACGTGGCCTGTCAGGACGTTCGAGGTGAGGAAAAGAGTACGCCCCTCGGGCTAGACCCGATGGCTGCTCGCTTCCTGCGTCGTGACAGCGAGGCGAACCGTGACTCGCCTGCACCAGCGCTCGGGGCGATCCCAGCGGTGTTGAGCGACCGTGCCGGGGCCGGCGGCACCTCGGCGGGGAATCGCCGTCAGACGGGAGCGAGGAAGGACAGGGTGGCGTGACCCCTGCAGCTGGGCGAGGCCAGGGAAACAGGAAGTGGATATACAGGGCTGCGCTTGTTAATCTGGTTGTCAACTTGCCTTTAGAAGCCAAACACGGCAATTACATGCAGCCCCGACCCCTCCCTGTCGACCCCTCCCAGCTTAGACAGTGCTGGCTTTCCATGTTGGGATTGCAACAGATGGGTGGGCTCAGTCTGACCTACTGGCTTTCCCTTCCTACCAGACGGGCATTTCCCAGTGTGCCAGTACAGTGCGTCACTCTGACGAGGAGAATAGCATGATGGGTAATTAAGCCGGAGGATGGCATGTGAATGGGGTACGATTGCCGGGCGGCCATTGGCTAAGCAGCGGATTGAAAGGTTTCAGACCGCGCGTAGGGGCGAAAGACTCCTGCGCTACGTCGGCTCGGCACCAAAAACCCGCCGGCCTCCGCCGCCGGTACACGATCCCGCTGGAGCCCCCCCGTGCGCCTCGCCCCTCTCTCACCTCTGTCCTGCCCGTCTGTCGTCCGAACGCAGGGAGCGCTCCGCTCGGGCGCCTGGGCACCGCCATCCATCACGGCGGGCTTCGGGAGGAGTGACAGCGCTCGGAGACAATAAACTCCAGAAGCTCAATAAGCTCGGCCCGCGGCTCTTCCCTTCTGGGTCTGCCTGGGTCTGGGGGGCGGAGCGGGGAGCGAGGGGGGGCAGGGGGGGGGGGAGGCTGTGGACGGTCGCCAAGAGGCTGCCCTAAGAGAATCCATGCCGTGCCAGCGGAGAACTACTGCCCCACATCAGATAACGACACGGGGGACCAGTTCTCCACATGACATAACAACGGTCATTTATGAAAGTTTTACGTATTGCAAGGATGGCAGAATGCACCGATATTTACGGTATGGCGGACTGTGGTGGACTACGATACAAAAGTGTGCTAATAGGCCTACTTTTCATCCAATAATTTTGGACACTGCTGCTTGTGGTATAAATGATATAGGACATTTTAAAAAATATTAGGCCAAATTTTGCGACACTTGTATCGTATTTTTTTTTCCAAGGGGGGGGGGGGGGGGGGGGGGGGGGGCGGGGAGTTAACCTCATCTTCCACCGATGTGTAGCCCCCACCTGGATGATGACACGGCAGCCATTTTGTGCCAGAACACTCGCTGCTTGTCAGCTGGAGGTGGAGAGGGAGGGTCTCATTAAAGCAGTTAAACCGGAGATGATAAGCTGGCCAGAAGCTCTCTGCTTCAGGGGGGTGTCAGACTGTGGTCCTGAGCTATCCAGTTTGTGCTGGCTTTAATTTCATCCAATCTTTTGGATAATTAAGGTTGTTGAAAAAGTGTTTTAGATTAGATTTTAACACAATGCAGACTTGACTCATTACCATTTGCTTAGTCTTAGATCTCTCCGTTTCCCACATATGACTTAGTTTGATTGGCCAGGAGTTGACCGCATTTTCAGCCATTAGGACTTGAATGATTTAGCTGTTGGTCTATCAATGAATCGATACAAAATGCAGCCTCTTTATAAGTGAACCATTTTCCACAGCGCGTTGCAGAAAATACGAGCATTAGATGCACGAGGTCTGACATGACTTATTAAATGTCCTTAAATTAATATTGAACATTCGCTTTTTTTTGTAAGTTAAATATATTTCAGGCCTAATGTGCCATTAAGAGGATAAATCGTCCCTCATTAGACATTAAAACGCCTAATTGGGAACAACAGCTCTTTATATTTCAGGAGTTGCGGTGAGAATAAAGACCAGCATGCACTGGGGTGCTCCAGGACCGGGGTTGAGAAGCACTGGTGCACTGTGAATGTGCCCCAGGAGCATTGATGAAGACTCTGAGCCAGGATCCTACTTTGAATAGGGGGTCAAACCAGTTTCCCCCATTTAAAAAACGAAAAAAACATTTCAACCGCTGATTTTGATGTATATTATCATAAATACCCCAGTATAATAAAGCTATATATAATTCACTATCTTTCCAGGACAGGACGTTTGTTTGTTTTAAAGTGATTTTTAAAAAGAGCCCCTTTCAATATCCATATGCATTAATGTCTCTGTGACCTTCAGGATGGGGTTGTCTATTTCTTCAACCACAAGAACTAGTGTTTCGTGGTATTTCTGCACAAATTTAACACATTGTACACATTTACTCGTATATATAATTATGGGGTGTGATATTTCTTGAAATACTCCGAAACACAGAATGAGCCAGAAGTGTCTGTTTCAATCCTAACAGGTCCTGCAGCCTCAATTCCATCCTGTGGTATTCAGAACGTGAATATTGGTTGATTAATGGCACTCAAATCGAAATGTATGAGGCACTTATTTCTTTTCACAATAATTAAGAAAACACCCATTCACAAAACTAAAAAGGTTTATACCACATTGTAGAAAAGACCTTGGTGTAGATATACACAGAAAAATCACTGTCACTGTTGAGTTTATTAGTCTTGCCGAGCCAGAAAACTTTTCAAAGCGCCTCTTTTCCAGAATCGGCATGATGTCAAGGCAGGGGTTGGCCACAATGTGGATGACATTTCATTTCACCAAAACAAAATCCCCCCCCCAGCCCCCCGTCCCCTGTCCCATTCAGCTCTTTGCCATGGCGACCGAGGGCACCTTCTGGAAGTCACGGATTTCACGCTACCCCAGTAACATGAATAATTTGGCGCCCTCCAGATAGACTGTAAAATATTAAATGGGAGGCAGGACCTTGGTGTGTCCAGCATGGCAGATTTCTATTTCATGAGCTGACTTTTCTCCTTCACATCTGCATGTGGGTCCTGTCATTCTCAGACGGCCAGGGAAGTGTGGGGCGGTGTTCGGTGGCATGGGCGTGGCTGTTTTGGGGTGGGTGTGGCTGTTCGGTGGTATGAACGTGGCAGTTTAGTTATGGGCGTGGCAGTTTTTTATAATGGGTGCCAGTTTGTGTTGGGTGCCAAAGTATTAGGGTTAAGGCCAGACTGTTTGGGGAGTAGGTGCTTGAGTGTGGTGGTGGTTCTCTTTGGAATAAGAGCCATTTGTGAATGAGTTTTTAGGCCTGTTTTCAGGATGTGATAGTGGCTGTTTTGGGGCAACAGTGGTCAATTTTGGGGGTGTTTGTTTTTGGAGGTGACAATGACCTTTAGGGATGAGTGTTGCTCCCACCAAACAAGCTTTGATGTAAACTCTTCTACTTCACATTCCAGCCTGTCTGAAGTCTTATTTCTCCGCGAAATTAATACGAAACAATGTCTTCATGCAGAGGACAATTGATTTTTATTGTTTTGACATGACATTCACATTATTAGGCTTCTAATAATTTAATAAGGCAGAAGTGACACCGGCTCCCTGTGTGTGATCGAGTTTACGATGAGACTCATTTTAAACGTCAAGTTGAGTGTCAGCATTTTCTCTCCGCCTTTTCCCTGGCCACCTCTAATTAGTCTCTCCGTTTTTCTGTTTTGCAACTGAAAAACGAAGAAAGGAAATATTCAAAATGGCTTGACTGTTTGCGAGACTCAATGATAGTTTGCCGCGATGTACACAGATCGAGGGGTGGGGTGTGACTGACGGTGAGTTGCGCCAACCTGGACGGAAGCGCAGCGGCCATTTTGGTTCAGAAGCCTCCCCAGTGGCTCAACGGCCCATATGAAACTTGGCGAATAAGACGTGAGCCGAAATGGCAGCGTAGGGTAACCAGACACAAAAGGGGGAGTGGAGGATGGGGGGAACCCCCCGTGGCTCGATTCTCCCTGGGAGGGGGGCGCAGACTCTTAATGAGGTCTGGGTTTGGGGTCCCGATTCCTGCAACCCCCCCCACCCCCCCACGCCCCCATCATCTCATTTTCCGGCTGGCCTGGGTTGTGTATTATTGGCCCCCGATCAGATGGGGTACGGGGGCTGGAGGAGCAGGGTGCCAAAATTGGCACAAATTTCGCGCCTGTCGCAGACCTTTGTCTGCAACAAAAGGGGCGAGCAGCAGGAGATGGGGTAGGGGGTAAGGAGGGGGTAAGTTTTGGGAGGTGGGGGCAGGGGTGCACGTGCGACCATCTGTGAAGGCACGTTTTCCTGTTTACAGCCAGATTGGGGCCCCTGTGTTTGTGGCGTCCCCCCTGGGTAGGGGGTCTTTGCGCTCATCTCAACCTTTGGGGCCCCCAGGGCCCGCTCCCTCACGGGGGGGCCGTTTGTGCTGATTCTCAGTTGGGGGGCCTGGGAGTGACAGGGAGAGTGGGGGGTGGGGGGGGGGGGGGGTTGGATGTATCTATCTATCTATGTATATCTAGAGTGTGCGCTGATTTTGTGCTACATTTCAATTAGCTCTGATCTAGAAATACTTACAAAAGCGGACGGTTCGCTGGAGTTTGGAACATGGGTGCGTCTGGGACTGCCGGCCTGTGGTGGTAGGGTTACCGTGGCAGCAGATAGTGTATGCTCTCCTTTATCCATCCCTGTTCCAGCTACGCTCTCCTTCATCCATCCCTGTTCCAGCTGAGCCCTGCACTGATTTCCCTCTCTGCATTCACTATTTATTTTTGCCTCATTTTTTTAATCCACCCATTTTCATTATTTAAGGGGTCTTTTTGAGAGACATGCTGCTTCAGGGACACGTGCACACACCCCCCCCCCCTCCCGCCCCCACCCCGCCCCCATCTCCTCACCCCGCTCCCTTGCCCCCAGATGTTGGCAGCTGGCCGTTCCAGGAGCCCCTAATTGCCAGCATTAATGAGCTAATTGGGACTTGTTCTTTTGAGTGAGGACTCGCCGCCCCCCCCCCCCCCCAACCGTGCGTTTCTGAGTGTTTTTCTCTGTCCTCCATCTCTTAGCGGAGCTCTCTAATTGCGCTGCTCGGTAAAGGAGGGGTTGGGGGAGGGGTCTGCGCACTGTTTGTTGGAGGGAAGAAAAACATTTATCTTCAGTGTAATGAAGATTCCCTCCATTCACTGCCCCCGCCCCCCCCCCCACATTACGCTCATAACGTAGGAAGTCGCTTCGTATTTCATAATTGGTTAGAACTCATAGAAGAAGTTGTAGTTTTTTTTTTAATGTATACCATTTAAAATATGTATAATAAATTTTAAAATGTCATTTTAAGTAACAGAAGAAAATAGAATATTATTTTGCGGGTGAATCTGTGCGGTCGCTCTTGGACGGTGGCTGATCTGGCTCACGTCGGCGTTCGTGCTGTGACCCGCGGCTGGTGACCGCGCGCGTGGTCCGGCGGGCAGCGGGCCGGCGACGGGGGCCCCTTCCCCGCTCGATTCTGCCCTGTCTCCCCTCTGCTCCGGCACCAGAAGCGTCGTTTCTGGTGTCGCAACTTTCCAGATGTATTGGGCGTGCTCCTAACCCCCCCCCCACCGCCCCAAGCAGTGGAGTCCGTGAACATTGCTAATACCTCCCTGCTTCCTCACCGTCCTCCTGTGGGGTGCGTTCGGTCCGAGTTCGCTGGGGCTTCATCCTGAACCCTGCGGAATGTTAAACGCGTTCGATTTTCACTCATCTCATCCTTCTGCTACTGTGGCCTGACTTACAGAGCGGTGGAAGGAAAAGAGAAGAGTGCTCAACTCAGAGAGGGAAAATAAGAACAAATCCAGTGTTTCTGAAGCGGTGCTTGCTTTACTAGTCAGTGGATGAAATGACATTGAGTAGAATGCTTGTGTAGTACGTCTCGAGTGACGTACTCTACAAGTATTCTACTTCATTTTTAAAAATAAGAGGGAAAAAAAGTGAGGTTTTCTCGTTGTTATTCGAAGGCAGAGCTGGGAGCACCGTAGCCCTTTCACAGAGACTGCCTGCCGTGCTCTCGCAGGTGTGTGTGGTCTGTGCGTGTGTGTGTGCATGCGGTGTGTGTGTGTGT
>NC_049211.1:33759342-33831842 GCF_013347855.1 Anguilla anguilla
TGTGTGTCTTGTGTTGGGTTGTTTGGCCTGCCTCTTGAGCATGCCCTGATTGATGACCGCGCCCAGAAAGCCTGATCTTCCCTGCAACAAAATTGCCGTGGGCCCAGAGAGAGAACAAGGAGAAGGGCTTTCACCGTAGTGTAGAGCAACAAATGCATTTTGATATTCCGTTCTTCAGTTTTTCCGGAAACGGCACTCTTGAGCTCTGTGTTTCCCTGTCCTTTCCTGCTGGATTCCCCTGTGCCTTATTGACACACGCATTTGGCGGGGGGGGAGGGGGGGGGGGGTGTGGAGACTCTTGTGCTGTGATTGGCTGGCAGAGGGTGCTCGGGCGTGGGCGGGACGTGCGAGAGAATGAGCTCAGAAGCCGCTTTAGCCTGTTCAGTGGCGCAGGGGTTTGGTGGAAAAGTAACGTGGGCATTGGATCAGTGGGTGGTCCCGCCTCCTTGACCCCACCCCTGGCCCTCCCCTCCCCTCCCCTCCCCTCTCCTCTTACCCCTCCCCCTCCCAGCGATGTGTGTGTGTGTGTCGCTGCCCTGTCCGTCAGGGAGGAGCAGGGCCTGATTGAGATGTTGGAGGAGCAGGTGGGGCGCTGTTTTGGCGGGTGCCTCGTCCATTAGCGCGGTAATTGCTCCCGGGGTGTCCCCGGGGACCCATCCGGCTGCAGGGGCACCGTCGAGGGAGGGGTGGAGAGGGCGCGGTCACCCCCCCCCCCCCCCCGCGTCCCGCCATGTTAATGGGAAGGGAGAGACTCTTGTTTTCCCGTTTCTGCCTGAGAATCATCCTCCGTAATGTTGTTTTCCCTTTGACTTCTAGCTTTTTAGGGACGCACATTGTTTGTCCTCCGTTTTTCTCTGGGGTTTTTCTAAATGCACTCAGTGCTACTGCAGTGATACTATTAGGCCTGTGTCAGTGACCAGGTCAGCATTTATCTCTTACCTGCGCTTCAAGCTTCCCTTGCCTGTTCAAGGTTCTTACCGCTTTGTGGCCAGTACAGTACGCGCGTTTGCTTCAGGAATAAATCTTCTCCCAGAATTCCCCCCCCACCCCCCACCCCCCCGCTGTGTTCCCCTACTTCTCTGTCCTCCATGTGCAAAGCCATGTTTTTAGCCAGCCGGCCAACATGCTAACAGTGCGCTCCTGAAAGCCTTGACTGGTCAGTAGCGTTGTAGAGTGGCTGTCTGTAGAATGGAGTTGTCAGGGAGTTGTGGTATTTTCCAAAGTGCTCGAGTTGTGGTGTATTAGACACCCCCACACACACACACACACACACAGACACACGCACACATCCTAGTCCCTGTGTGTAAATAAGAAAAAGTTAGCTGTGCAGTTAAGCGGTTACTGTTATTGCTCTGTAACTGTTGTCACTACATGGCAGTAAAGCAGGTGTGGTTTATGGATGGCAAGAGGAGGCTCCTGTGGTTTGGAAGTTTGCTGGCAGTGATGTTCCATGTGGCGGGGGGGGGGGGGGGGTGTTTGTCACATGGGGCGTCGTCGCGGTTACGGCGGGGAACCCTGTGTTCTCGGCCACCTCTGCAGGAATGCTACCCACAAAGCCCTGCGGTCATGTGACTGACCGCCCTCCACAAAGACTCTTATGTACCGGAGAGAGGGAGAGGGATGGAAAAGAGGGAGAGACAGACACATACAGGGAGAGGGAGAGAGACAGAGGGAGAGACAGACAGACAGAGAGAGAGAGAGAGAGAAAGCAAGACAGATTGAGAGAGGGACAGACAGACAGACAGACATACAGACATACAGACAGAGAGAGAGAGAGAGAGAGAGGCACAGACTGAGAGAGGGAGGGAGGGAGGGAGGGAGGGAGAGAGAGGGTGCTTCAGTATTTGCGCTAATGTACTGAGAGTGGCTGGGGGGCAGATGTGATTTTGGGACTGGGTGAGGGGAGTGGCTGGTGTGGGCGGTGCTTCTGTTCCTGGCAGCCTGGGCTCTGACTCCAGGGCCTTGTGAATGTGGCACACCCTGCACCTTCCTCTCTCTCTTCCTCTCTCAACTTTTTACTAATTCAGCTTGCCTTAATGGCATCAATTGCAAATGTAAATATTGCATATTATTATTATTGTTGTTATTATTAATAATAATGCTAATAATCTTAATAATAATAATCTCCTTTCTCCACCTCTTCTCTCTCTATCTGTGTCTCTCTCCTTCTCTCAGCCTAAAACTGCTGAAAGGGAACTAACCTTTTCCCCCTTTTTTAATCTGCTATTGGTAATATGTCAGACTGGCAATTAGATTGTGAGGTGTAAGTGAAGGGAGCACTCTGGACCGTGTGTGTCTGCGTACTGTGTGTGCCAGCATGCCTGTGTGCTGTGTATGCCTGTGTGTGTGTGTGTGTGTGTGTGTGCCAGCATGCGTGTGTGCTGTGTATGCCCGTGTGTGTGTGTGTGTGTGTGCCAGCATGCGTGTGTGCTGTGTATGCCCGTGTGTGTGTGTGTGTGTGTGTGTGTCCTGTAGGGTGTTAAACGTTATTATTCATGTATTGCTCAGGGGGGAGTTTTAGATGAGAAATCCAGTGGGGAATTGCATGGTTGATAACACCCACCTCCTTTACCCCTCCTCTAACTCCCTCCATCACTCATGTGCCTGCATGGCCTTATTTGCCCTCACTGCCTCCCAGTGCCCCCCCTCTCCACCCCCCGCACGCACGCATGCACACACACACAAACACACACCCTGATGTTTACCAACACAGCATTCAGTTTACTTCTGTTGCCACGGAGAGTCCACACTGCATGACCCAGTAGGAAGGGGGAGGGAGAGAGAGAGAGAGAGAGAGATGGAGAGACAGTGTGAGTCCTCATCTCCGCTGGCTGCAGTCTTCCAGCTCTTTAATCTGCCTTTTAAATGGGCTTTATCCTCACCTTCAGTCTACATCAGTGGATTTGAGCGTGTGGAGGGGCTGTTTGAGGGGTCCCCTCTCCTGGGGGATTACACGCTCAGTCAGTGCGCATAGACGTGCACCGGCCCGGCTCAGCTGACCCCACCCACACCCCCACCCCCACCCCACCCACACCCACACCCCACCCCTTTGCCCCTCTTACTCTACTCTCTTTCTTTCCTGCCTTTTCCAGTGCAGTGCAGTGATTGGGTTTAATTTCATTATGGTCTGCCCTAATCTGTGTGTGTGTGTGTGTGCGCGCTTGCATGGTTGTGTGTGCATGCATGCATGCGTGCATACGTCTGTGCATATGTGGGTGCGCGTGTGTGCATGAATTTGTGCGTGTGTGTATGTGTGTACGTGCATGTGTGTGTGTTGCTTACCTGTGTGTGTGAGTGTGTGAATGCAGTGTGTTCATTGCTTTGATGAGCTCCCCTCCCACACTACTCCACACACGCTGGGACGGTGACTCTGTTGATCGATCTCGCAGACAAAGGAGTCGGCCTCGGTCTGAGTCCGGCCTGCAGCATCACCCCCAGACCACCAATAGAGCGCTCGCTACACGCAGCCTAGCTAGCATCTGGTGAAGGCGTTGGGTGGGGGGGCTTGGGTGTCTGAAATCAATAGCGTTTGTGGCTGAGGGGATAGGGAGGTAGGGGGGCTGGTGTTGAACAGATGTCAGCTTGTGTGAGATGAGGCGGGGGGGGGGGGGGAGAGGGAGGGGGGGGGGGGGGTTGCTAATGGACCTGTCCCCTATCAGAGTCCTCAGCTATTACCCCTCTCTCTGCAGCGCCTCCGATTACCAGATACGGACGTCCTTATCCACTCTCTTCTCTCACATTTGTGCGTTTTCCGCTTTTGTCATGTGGGATTTGAGCCCACACTGCGCCGGTTTCGACTGTTTTCAGGGTCTTAAATCTACGGAGTGGAGTCACTCTTCAGCAGTTATCCAAATCTCCCAGGCTGCAAATCTTTCAGTACTTTTTCTGTGGCTTGATCTGTCGCGGGGATAGTTGGCTGTGATTGATGGGCCAGTCGGTCATGCTAATGCTATAATTGATGATCCTGCTACTTGTCATTGCACTGGCACTGATTCTAAGGGGCCTGCTAGACCTTTAAATAGATGTAATGTACTGTGATTTTGGTGCGTGCTAGCATGCACACACACACACACACACACACACACATACAGACATGCACACACACACACACCCACACACATACAGACATGCACGCACACGCGCACACACACACACACACACGCCCACCCACATACGAACATTCTCTCTCTGAAGTCACACTTGCCACGGGTGAGAGTGTCTGCTCAGGGGATGTGCTGTAATGTGAAAGTGGGCCTTTGGGTTTTAAACTCCCTGGGCCCGTAAGGAAGGCTTGGGTCCTTAGGGAGCGAAAGGAATCCTGCTGCATCCTGAATCTGCCCCAGTTCACACGCTCTGTTTTTACTTCCAGCTACAGCCTCATACTGAGCCAGGCTAGGGCCTCCACACAGACAGGCTACAGCCCCGTACTGAGAGCCAGACTAGGGCCTCCACACACAGGCTACAGCCCCGTACTGAGAGCCAGACTAGGGCCTCCACACAGACAGGCTACAGCCCCGTACTGAGAGCCAGACTAGGGCCTCCACACAGGCTACAGCCCCGTACTGAGAGCCAGACTAGGGCCTCCACACACAGGCTACAGCCCCGTACTGAGAGCCAGACTAGGGCCTCCACACAGGCTACAGCCCCGTACTGAGAGCCATGCTAGGGCCTCCACACAGGCTACAGCCCCGTACTGAGAGCCATGCTAGGGCCTCCACACACACAGGCTACAGCCCCGTACTGAGAGCCAGACTAGGGCCTCCACACAGGCTACAGCCCCGTACTGAGAGCCATGCTAGGGCCTCCACACAGGCTACAGCCCCGTACTGAGAGCCATGCTAGGGCCTCCACACAGGCTACAGCCCCGTACTGAGAGCCAGACTAGGGCCTCCACACAGGCTACAGCCCCGTACTGAGAGCCAGACTAGGGCCTCCACACAGGCTACAGCCCCGTACTGAGAGCCAGACTAGGGCCTCCACACAGGCTACAGCCCCGTACTGAGAGCCAGACTAGGGCCTCCACACAGGCTACAGCCCCGTACTGAGAGCCAGACTAGGGCCTCCACACACACAGGTTACAGCTGAGTCCAACAGCAACCTCATGAACGTTTTTCGGGGTTACCCCAGGTCATGCTGAGCGCCCAGCTGCCGCCCCATTGCACCTCAGCGCTGCGTGTGGGAGGGGGGATCTCTGGCCCCTCCCTGCTGCAAGCCCCCCGATGCTCTGATGTGTTAACTTCATTGTGGTGGGCGAGGATTAGCCCTGGGTATTAAACGCGTTCTGTAGAAAAGAGCCATTGTCTGCACTCAGTGCTTAAGAGACGCTGTGTGTGTGCGTGTGTGTACGTGTGTGTGTGTGTGTTTGTGTGTGCCTGTGTGTACGTGCGTGTACCTGTGTGTCTGTGTGCATGTGCGTATGTGTGTCTGTTTGTTTGTTGATCTGATCTCCCACTAACCAGTCCAGACCGGCCACCTTGGCAGTGCTTGCGGTCACAGCAGCTAGCATGATGGGCACTGACACGGGCAGTGACACGAGCACTGGGGGGCGGGGTTTAAATATGGCTCAGGCTGGCGATGCCCCAAACACTGCTAAGGGAATGGAGTTAGCAGTAGGATATGTACTATCTCCCCAAATCCACAAAAACACTCACAGACACACACTCAAACAGACATGCACACACAAACACACACACACACACACGCACAGACAGACACACACACAACATGCAAGCACCCACACACAACATACACGCAATCATGCAAACACACGCAGGCACAGATACACACTAAGCGCTAATCTAGCTTCTGATAGTAATCTGAAATGAGGCTTTTTTTAATCAACCTCTGAATTGGATAGTTAGATCTGTTAAGACTTCGAGTGAGAGATATATATTTTTTTACTTTACGAAGCCCAACTCATGTTCTTTAGGAGGAGTTTAAGCGAATGGGGGAGTGGCACGCAGTCACATGTCTTTACGCATTCTGCTCTCTCTGTCCCGCCGGAGCCGCTGGAACTTCCTGTCAGCGGCTTAATTCCTTCAGCAGGCCCAGCGTTATCAAGCAACCCCCCCCCCCCCCCCCCACTCCCCACTCCCTCCGTCGGCAACATGGAAAAGTTTCATTACAGCGCACGCCCGGGTCTTTACACATTCTGCTTAAAGGGAGATGGATGCGCTGCGACCTTCCTGTCGCTACCGCTGTCTCTGGTTCCAGCTCCCTATCGCTACCGCTGTCTCTGGTTCCAGCTCCCTATCGCTACCGCTGTCTCTGGTTCCAGCTCCCTATCGCGACCGCTGTCTCTGGTTCCAGCTCCCTATCGCTACCGCTGTCTCTGGTTCCAGCTCCCTATCGCTACCGCTGTCTCTGGTTCCAGCTCCCTATCGCGACCGCTGTCTCTGGTTCCAGCTCCCTATCGCTACCGCTGTCTCTGGTTCCAGCTCCCTATCGCTACCGCTGTCTCTGGTTCCAGCTCCCTATCGCGACCGCTGTCTCTGGTTCCAGCTCCCTATCGCGACCGCTGTCTCTGGTTCCAGCTCCCTATCGCGACCGCTGTCTCTGGTTCCAGCTCCCTATCGCGACCGCTGTCTCTGGTTCCAGCTCCCTATCGCTACGGCTGTCTCTGGTTCCAGCTCCCTATCGCTACGGCTGTCTCTGGTTCCAGCTCCCTATCGCGACCGCTGTCTCTGGTTCCAGCTCCCTATCGCGACCGCTGTCTCTGGTTCCAGCTCCCTATCGCGACCGCTGTCTCTGGTTCCAGCTCCCTATCGCTACGGCTGTCTCTGGTTCCAGCTCCCTATCGCTACGGCTGTCTCTGGTTCCAGCTCCCTCTCCTGCTCTCTCCGCCTTTATGACGCTAGTTCGGTTAGCACGTTCAGCGCTATCGGCGGATGCGGAGACCAACCTTGAGCGCACTTTGAAGGCGGGCTAAAATTTTAAAGGGCTAATTCCTTTTGTGCCTTTGCGAGTAGAAAAATGAGGGCAGGCTGAAGTCAGACGGGAGGTTGGTCTGATAAAGTGAAGGAGCTCGTGGGTCTGCTCCCCAAATGCAGATTAACAGAGGATTGAAAGAGATTGGTGATGCTTAAACAACGATGTGGGTTGATCTCTCTCTCTCTTCCTACACCCTGCTGATCGCATCATTGAGAGGTTACAAATTACTTCCAGGTTGAGACGTCGAAGGAGGAGGTTGAACCCGGGGGGGGGGGGGGGGGGTCGAGAGGTGAGACGCATCAAAGAGGGGACTGTGTGTGTGTGTGTGTGGGGTGTGGGGGGGGGTCACATATGGTCAGAAACGATGAGACAGGCATTGTTTTCAAAACAGGGCGAGATGCACATTACGGGGGGTTTGTTGAATTGAAGGTCTTTGTCTGGAACGTCTCAGGCTGCATTGGAAGAACAGGGCTCGGAAAATGGTGGGCGTATTTTTGAGTGGGAGACGAAAGCGTATACTGATGAAAATATAGTAATTCCCACTTGAGAATAATGCAAAAGTGAGTTTTGTGAGTCACAACATGTGAGTCGTCATGATTTACCTCAATGCACAGTTCAGGAATTCTGGATATATTTGGAGTCACTAAGGGGCACCAGGGTGAACTGCTTGCTTTTTTCTTCACGGGTCTTTAGTAGTACTGTATCTCACCCTCAGATTCTGCACACTTGCTGTCCAGACATTTATTATCCAGAACATGTATAACTTTACTTGCTTTATATATATATATATGATCTCTCAGTATTTCAGACTAAGGAGAACAACTTTTTTGTGTTTTCGCCACGATAATTGCATTTGTGGCTTTTTACTGCCTAAATTATGAATATAAACTAATCTAATAGCATCGTTATTGGCACAAGGGTCTTGCTCCATTTACGCCATTTTCCAAGTCTCTGTGATGCTCACATCTGGAGGTGTAAAGCCTTAAGTAGAACACCCCCTAAATGGGCGAGGATTGGCCATGTTTGGCACGCGTGCTAAGGGGTTAACATGTCCCTTTGTTTAGAATCTACTCATTGGCGTCTGGCTTCTACGGTAAATCTGTCTCATTGTGCACAGTGCAGGGCAGCGCTGTGGTGTGCCGGCTTTCTGTGGCTTAGTTGCTTTTGACAGGGCAGAACAAGCCAGTCAGGGACATTTTTAATTCAGCTGTTGACTGGAGAGCTCAGCAAGTGAAGGAACGGCCTCCTCTCCTCCCCCACCCCCCCCCACCCCACCCCCCCCCCCCCCGCCAAAATACCGTCCTGGTAACTCCGTCTGAAGCAATGCCCTCTGAGCAGGCGGGAGAAGAAGAAAAAAAACTGCTTTTCTTTGTGAGCGGTGACAGATTTATTGAGCGCAGACGGGAGGGAGAAAGAAGGTGAAACAGGCGGAAGTGGAGTGTTGCGTTTCAGAGCCCCGCTAACGGCGCTGAGCGGGCGCGGCGCGGAACCGAAGCCGTCTTTCGTCACCCGTTCCGCGTTCCAGCGACTCTCCTGTTCCCAGAAGTCGGCTTTTACGAGACTAACGTTGGCCCCTGCTTTCTTTCTAGCCGCGGACCGACCGCTTCGTCTCCTGGGTTTCTGGCGGAAACTCGCCCCTCGTTTAGAAAACCTGCGTGTGGCCCGGTCGCCACGGGGACACGGCTTTCCCGCGGCCGCCCCCCCCCCCCGCACGCCGTCCTGAGCGTCGCTGACCCGCGGTCTTTTGTCGGCACGGTAACGCACGCACGTGCGGTTTGATTGGGCCTGACCCGTGTGTCAGCTGTGAGACACATCGTCGTCCCCCTGCGCCCCCCCCACCCTCCGATCCCCCACCTCCCCGAGCCGAAGGGTGTGAGCCTCGCCCCGGGGGGACGGGCCCCGCGGTTTGGGTGATCTCCGGGCCCGCGGTCAGGTTACCGCTAAGAGGAAAATGAAATTGATGGTAAATCGTCTGATTGATCGGCTGAGGCCTCGCTGTAACCGTATAGGCTGCGCTCCGGAAAATTAATTGGTCTTTTTTTTTTAGTTTTTGGGGGTTGGGGGTGGGGTTAGGGGTACTGTCAGGTGTCAGGAGACGCAGGGTGTCAGTTTGAGCGAGGAACGGTGGGTGGAGACTGACAGTGACGGACAGGAGGGGTCGTTGGGATTCGGGGGGGGGGGCGGTGATGACATGATTAGCTTTGCTCATATGTCTGCGTAAGTGCAGCTGGGGTCAGATTTCAGAAGGCTGTTTTTAATGCGTCTGAAAGCGATGCTTTGTGGCTGCTTATTTGGTGTGACAGCTGGCTTTCCGCAGAATTTCAATTTATTTTTTCTTATTAATCATTTGAAGCCCTTTGAAGTTTAGGTCCAGTGTTGAGTTTCTTTAAAGGATGTTGTGGTGTGTGTGTGTCTGTGTCTGTGGGTATGTGTGTTTCTGCGTGTGCATGTGTGTGTGCATGTACGTGTGTGTGTGTGTGTGTGTGCGTGCATGTACGTGCGTGTGTGTGTGTGTGTGTGTGTGTCTGTTCATGCATGCATACGTGTGTGTGGGTCTGTTGGTAAAGATGGATTTTCTGAAGTGGGAATGCTAACCGCAAGCTTCCCTGTCTTGCTCTTTTTCCTGTGTTCTCTCTGGACTTCATTGTGGTCTCCATTATGGGGGGTTTGGGGTTATATGTGTCTTTGAGTAGGACAGTGGAAGTGGAGGTGATTGTGGTGGTGGGGGGAGGTGGTGGAGGGTCATGATAGAGGGACTGGGGTAGAGTTGTAGGGGAGAGGAGAATGTTGTCCTTGTACTGTTTCAAAGCCTCACGGGGCTGGGCATGACCGAGGGTTCGAATGACAGGCCTTACAGATAGAGAAACCGCATACGTACCCAGCATCCCAACCACGCCCCCTCTGTGACATCACCCCTTGTGATTTACGGCCATTTCATTTAATTACATAGCGCTCGAGTTTACATGGCATTAATGCAGAGCAGAGCAGAGAAAGGTCAAGGAAGGATTCGGGAATGCGCGTGGGGGTGGGGGGATTGTTAAAAAAAAAAAAAAAACCAGACTTGGTTAGGATCTGGCTTTGTTTAATTATGTATGTCCGCTTTAAATGGTAATTTGAGGCATCGCTGGTCCTGTAACCAGCCCTGCAGTCCCAGAGGGAGCAGTCTTATCACTTCTTTTGTAATTACAGATCTGAACGCCGCGCCGAGCGGATCTGAACGCCGTGCTAAGGCGCTCTCTGTCCCTGTAATCAGACGGACTACCAGCAGAGCCGGGCTCGCCTGGTCTCCCCAGTTTAGCAGCTTTCACAGTACACATGTTTTACTTTCAGCGGCCGTACAATGGGACAGCTTTGTCTTAGCTTTGTGTGTGTGTATGTGTGTGTGTGTTTTCCGGGGGCCATATACCAGTCTCCTGGGTCCATCCAATTGTGGGATCGGCTTCCTCCTTAGCTGGAATGCAATGGAGTTTGAAAAGAACTCTTGTTCAGGTGGCTGTGTGTGTGTGTGTGTGAGAGAGAGAGAGAGAGTGAGAGAAAAGGGGGGGGGAAGAGCGATAGGGAGGGAGGAAAAGAGCCAGAGAAAGACTTTTTTGTGACTTAACTTCCCACCTCACTTTTGTTTACAAATACACCCATCCACCCTCATGTTGCAAAGAATTTGTCAGCTTCCTCACTTAGTTCATCATACGTCCACTTTCCCCTCCACTGCCCTTAATCTTGTTACAACTTGTCAACCAGATTGACATTTTTGCTTTGCCTGCTAACAGTGTACCTTGGCCCAAAAACGAAAAGTGCATTTGTAAATGAGAGAGGGAGGAGGGAGTGAGAGAGGGAGGGAAAGAATGAGAGAGAGAGCTTCCTGAAAGCTGTGCTGGGGGTAAAACATGATATTGTATAAAGCTATGTACACAGGCAGTAAGTGGCATAAAAATTGGCAACAAAAGTACAGATCTTTTCATCCAGGGGCGTGGAGTGAGACAGGGCTGCAACCTGAGCCCAACACCATTCAACAGTTACATTAACAAATTGCTACTTTGTGAGAGCGATCTTCAGTCACTGGCCTCATGCTACAGGATGAAGAAGCAAACTCCTACTCTATGGAGATGACCTGGTTCTGCTGTCGTCCACAGCGCAGAGGTTACAGCACCGCCTAGTTCTGCTGGAGAAATACCTTCAGACCTGGGCCCTGACAGTAAATATGAAAAAGGTCAAAATGATTTTCCAAATTAAAGATCCACATCTTTGATACATATCATTTAATAATTGGGACAAAACTCTAAGAACACTGAACACATTACTTTTTTGGGCTGAACAGAAGTTAATAAATGAACTGAAAGAGAAAGAACACGAGATATTCTTCAAAGAGAAAAGAGCTGCACTTTGTCACCCAAACTGAGAAATAAAAAGAAATTAGAGAACGCCTTTTTTGAAAATTAAAAACAATTCACCAGACTTCTTGACCCCGCCTTCCCAACCCAATTATTAGTCCTCCTCGGAGAGGAAAGGTTCTGTGCAAATTGGGCAGCATAATATGTAGCTGCCTGCCACAGACGTAGGGACAGCAGTGACCCCTAACCCCCACCGATTATTATGTTTTTATTTTAATTATATTGTCTTTTTGTAATACGCTTTTCCACTCTTTTAATCATTAGTGTTATTGTTGTTATTACTACTGGAACTATTAAATTTTTTTATAGTTTAAGCCTTTGTTCGTTATTATGATTGATTATTATGCTTTGTATGCATGTTAAAATATGTCATGTCTTTTGAAAAATATTGAGAGTGGGAGAATTGCAGAGGGAGGGAAGGGGAAACTAGAAGGAGAGGAGGATGGGGGGGAGAGAGAGAGAGAGGGATAGAAAGAGAGAGAGAGAGGGAGATAGAGGGAGAGGAGGATAGGGAGAGCGAGAGGGAGAGACCTAGAGGGAGAGATGTTTTCCCCTGTAGGAACATGCTGGTGGCCTACATAATCCCCTGTCAGACAGAGCTATGAAATGGCCTCTTGTGGTTTTTATCAGCCCCCCACCCCCCCCACCCCCTAGGTGACCCATGTGCAGATAGGATAGGCAATTGATGTTTGGAGCGTTCCCGGTGATTAATCCGGCTGTCGGGAGCTCGTCCGCTCCTAGGGGATGATTTTCCTCATAAATCTGGGGCAGCGTAAGCCAATCACAGGGATCAGAAAGCTGCAGACCAGCCGGGCCGAGCCTCCACAGTCAGTACACCTCCACAGTCAGTAAACTGCACTGGACTACCCAGATGGTACTTACAATAATCTCCCACCCAAGAAAGAAGAAAAACGCATATACACATCCGTACATACTCATGGTGTATACACGCAACTCACATTAGATAACTTCCTCTCTTTCCCTTGCCCACTCTCTCTCTAACTTTATCTATAGCTCAGGAGGTAAGACCGATTGTCTGGTAGTCGGAGGGTTGCCGGTTCAAACCCCACCCTGGGCATGTCGAAGTGTCCTTGAGCAAGACACCTAACCCCTAACCTCTAACTGCTCTGGCGAATGAGAGGCATCAATTGTAAAGCGCTTTGGATAAAAGCGCTATATAAATGCAGTCCATTTACCATCTTACTCAATCCATCTCTCGCTCTTAAAAAACACACACACACACACATGCACACGCACAGAGATTTAGATCCTGACCCATTAGAGATGCAGTCCCTCTTGGTGAAATAAGGCTTCCCAGCATGCAACAAGCCTTGCAATACCATAGTGCACTGCCCTGCCCAGGATAACAGTGACCAGAGCGGTGGTATTCGGCTGTAAAGCACTCTATGGTGTCTGTGTGACTACATGGTATAGGTCAGACCGTAACAGGAAAAAAAGAGAAGGGAAGTGGGTGGGGAATGGGTAATGGGAATGATAACTTCAACAGCACCTTCACTTCCCGTCTGCCTATCTAAAGCTAACTAACCTGGCTAGTCTTTTAAGGCTTACTGGGTACAGGGCAGCTTTGAATGCTGAGCTTTGGGACAATTAATCTGTAGGTTGAGACCAAGAGTCCGAATAGTGTACCCCCAACAGAGATATAAAATTCCACCCAGAGTTACTTTAAAAAATAATAAAGGAAAAATGACAAAGCAAAATAACAAAACAGTGTTCCGATGGAATGATTCATAATCCAGCAGAGAGCGCTCTGACTGGAGTCACTATTTGGCGAGTAGAGGCAATACAGGAGTCAAGGTCGAATTGAACGAGTCAATGGTCAATGGTATCAAGTCGAACAAAACAAGGCGAAACGTGCAAAGTTAACAAAGCAATCACAATCCATGAGTACCGAGCACAGAATTTGAAGCGCTAGTCTTCACTGGTGAATGGCGAACAGCGTCTATTTTCAAACCGAGTAACCGGAGACGGAAACACTGGACTGGAAGAGCACCAGACACGCGCAGCAGAGACCTGTAAACACAAAACTTACAGCTGAGATCGTAACAGTCTGAGTGGACATTAACACAGACACTGTTAATGCGTACGTTACAGTAGCACTGGGAAAAACCCATCACTGAGGTTGTGTGAGGTGACACTGAAAATGAAAAACTGAGTTTCTGGGACATATCCAATTTGGGGTGTGCCGTTTGCGAGCCGTAGTTTCCCTGAGTCAACGCGTGTATTTCCAGAACCTTCCGCATGCCCCTGGGCCACGTCTGTGATGGGGGGTTTCTGGACTCGGATATTCCCGATGAATTCGTGGACTCTGCCCGCACTGAAATTTCACGGCATGTCCTGGGACGTGGATGCCCAGTTGTCGGGTCCTTTATGCCAGGTTCCTCCGTACACAAAATCCCGTCCGCTTCCCACACAGAACTGTGGTTTCTGACACCGACACGTCCTCCACGCGACAGGAAATGTGTCCCTTTTCAGATTTGTGTCCGCCCCGTGAATGCGCCTTTTCCTGCAGCGCGAACTAATTCTTTAATAGTGTGGCAAGATAAAAATGGCACAATTAGAAACAGAAAATGAGTATAATAGTAACACAGTCTAAATCTCGCATTCAAATCCAAATATGCTGTGTTTGCCAGTAGATTTGCATAGCAAAAGCATCAAAGTACACAAATGAAATGAACACGAACCTCGCTCTCCCTCCCACGCAACCCAAGCTGACAGGAATTTAACCAACGATTTAAGGAACCTGTCACACTTATGAATGAGCCTCTCTCCCTGTCTCTCCCTCTCTCCATTTTGGAGGACATTTTATTGGCATGGCACAGGACAGTAGAGGTGACAAGGGAACGGAAAATGGCAGTTTAATTATGCAGCTCAACTCCTGACAGTTGCCATTATTATTACCTGTTAACAATAGCAGGAGTTTAATGGTGTGCATAATGTACACAGGCATGAGGCGGTTACTCTTGTTTTGCTTTTGCGATAGCATCCGTCTGGCCATCTCTCTCTCTCTCTGTCTCTCTCTCTCTCTCTCTCTCTCTCTCTCTCTGTCTCTCTCTCTCTGTCTCTCTCTCTTGCTCGCTCTCTCTCTCTCTCCCTCTCCATCTCCATCTCCATCTCTCTGTCTCTCTCTCTTTTCTCTCTCTCTCTCTCTCTCTCTCTCTCTGTCTCTCTCTCTCTCTCTCCCTCTCTCTTCCCCTCTCCATCTCCATCTCTCTGTCTCTCTCTCTCTGTATTGGATGGCTGCCTGGGTCTTCTGTAGGTCATGAGAAGCTCTGGGTAAGTTTGTGTACTCTCGGGGGAGAGAGAGGAAACGGTGGCTTCTTGCATTGGTTAGAGGGACAGAAAGACAGACTATTCTGTGGAAAATAGTGTGACACAAATGCCTCATACAAATACACACCCCTACACACACACACACACAAATGCACAGTGTTTTACTCCATCCACTGAAGTGAGAGGAGTCCAGCTGTGGAATGTGGTCCCAGGGAAGCTGTAATTCCTCAAATCTGACTGCTAGCTCGCTACACCCTGACTAGATCACTATGCCCTGACTGGCCTGCTAGGGCTTGGCTAGCTTGTTATAGCCTGACTAGCCTGCTACAGCTCTGCTAGCTCACTACATCCTGACTAGTTGCTAAAGTTTGGGTAGCTCACTACAGCCTTAATAGATTGCTACAGCCTGGCTAGCTCGCTACAGTTTGGGTAGCCCACTATAGCCTGGCTAGCTTGGTACAGCCTGGCTAGCTTTGAATACCTCACTGCAGCCTGGCTAGCCCACTACAGGCTGACTATCTCGCTATAGTTTGGTTAGCCCTCTATAGCCTAGCTAGCTCTCTAGAGTTTGGTAGAGCACGTGGCTGAGTGAAGTTCACCAGGGCTGGAAAGCCGCTGCCGTTTCCTGTTGCTGTAATGCGACTCATGTAACATAACACTTAGTTTTGTTAAAGTATTACTCAAGTGCCTGGGTAGTTCTCACTGCTTCCTGATTGATTGCAGTGTTGAAAATGTTTGCTTGTGGGCCCTACTCTGAACGAAAGGGAATCGTTTCAATACTCAAGTGAGTCGTAAATGGTGCATAAACACTATGATGCATGCGCGCGCTCGTGTGTGTGTGCGCGTTCGTGCTTGCGTGTGCGAGTGTTTATGCATGCGTGTGTCTGCGTGCGTGTTAATATGCACGTGCTTGTGCGTGTGTTTGTGTGTGTGTGTGTTAAGGGATTCCTGCCAGTCATGTCATCTCTGAATGAGACAGATGGTAGGAAAGAAGCGTTGGTTAACTACCCGTAAAAAGACGTACTTAAACAGAGCCTCCACTGTTAGCCGCGGGATTTCTTCAGAGCTCGGTTTTGTTTTTGTTTTTTTAGAGAATCTTCACAGGAGTAGCTGTTCCCACACCTTCCTGTCATTTTCCTCATCAGTCAAACAGATTGTATGCACTGTAAGCCCCTGAAGGGGGTGGGGGGGGGGGGGGGTTGTGTGTGTGTGTGTGTGTCTGCGTGTGTGTGTGCGTGTGTGTCTGTGTGTGTGTCTGTGTGTGTGTGTGTGCGTGTGTGCTTGTGTGTGTGTCTGTGTGTGCTTGTGTGTGTGTGTCTGTGTGTGTGCGTGTTTGTGCTTGTGTGTGTGTCTGTGCATGTGCGTGTGTGTGCTTGTGTGTGTGTGTCTGTGTGTGTGCATGCATGCATGCGTATGTGTGTGTCTTTGTGCGTGCATCATGTATGTCTGTGTTTGTGGGTGCGTGTGCGCATGTGTGTCTGTGGGTTCGTGCTTGCGTGCATGCATGTGTGTGTGTGTGTGTGTGTGTGTGTGAAAGGATTTTATGTGCAGGAGCAGACAGTGGGGAACCCCTATACACAGCGTCTGTGTGACATATCACACATTGGTGCAGCTGAACATTTACTGACGGTGTGCGCACCGACACCGCTGCGCGTTACCGGGGGTTCCAGCCCACGCTTCCCTCAGCCGCACGGTACCAACACCTGCCGTCGCCTCGGTTACAGGACCCCCGCTTTCTGCCGCCGCGCGCGAGCGATGTAGAGCGCGCCGAGGATGCGGGGCAGAGCTACGCCGTCTGTGGTGGAGCGCTCCTTCAGCGGACACGTACCGGCCCGCCCGCGCACCGGGGAGAGGGACAGAGAGAGAGGGGGGGGGAGGCAGGAGGAGAGACACGGGGGCTGAAGGAATGGGTATTTAAGAGCTCCGTTTGGATTGAAATCCATAATGTTGACCGATGGCTTCAATTTGCCGGCCTGCGACCGCGAGTGGCGGACGAGGCGTGCCTGGCGCGCGGCGGTACGGATCGCGCCCTCTGCTGGACAGAACGAGCACTGCGCCCACCCCTCTGCTTTTTTTTAAACCCATCTACAGAAAGCCTTGCGTGACTAAAAATTCTACCTGCTCACTGGTTCCTTCATTATGATTTAATAATCTCATTCAGTGGTTATAACCCAGTGCTGATGCTAATAGTTGAAGGCAGGACTCTACAGCATTGCTTGCATGCATTATTTATTGTGAAGGCTCTGGAGATGCGTAGAATCCCGAGGTGTGGGGAAGTCCCTATGACCGCAGTGGGTGGAGCCAGGGGTGGGGTGGGTGCGGCCAGTAGTTGGGACAGGGAGGAACATGCTCCCTGACAAACGGGAGCCCTGTGCAAATACTCCTTGTTTTTGGCACTTTTGAGCCACAGGGAATCTGAGGAAGCATTTAAAGGAACTCGCTTATGTCATGCACCCCTGTGCTGCCATTCACTGATGCACACACACACACACACACACACACAGACAGACACACAGGCTCTCGCACACACACACACACACTCTCCTTAGCGCAGGGATCCTTCAGTACGGCTGGACTTGGTTCCCACAGTACACTGCACGTGGGGTCTGTCGCAGGTGGGGGTCAGAGTGGTACCCCTGGAGCTCCGCCTCCTTGCAGTATCGGGTTGTTTTATTGGTGAGTTCTGTGTATGGCCGTGAGGCGGGTCCACTGCAGCGCTCAGCAGCTGTTCTGGAGGTGCTCGCTCAGCTGGAAACAGACCCGTCTCCCCCAGGGAATTCTGGGAGAACGGTGTCTCCATACTCCTTACCCTACACATTTTCTACAGAGAAGATGATGAGCGTGCATATGTGTGTATGTGTGTGTCTGTGTGTGTGTGTGTGTGTGCATGTGTTTGTGTGCAACGTGCTGTCTTTCTGGACATTAGGAATCTTTTGTAAAAGAGTGATGCCAGTCCATTACTTGAGATGTTCGTACTTTATTGTGGTGCATTGAATTTGTTCTTCTTGGAAACAAGAGGCACTGATTCAGATGTGCGGATGTGTGGATGCGTGTGTGCCTGTGTGTGTGTGTGTGCATGCGCAAAAGAAATGAGTGTGAGAAGACAGAGAAAGAGAGAGAGCGTACAGTGTGTGTGTGTGTGTGTGTGCGTGTGCAAAAGAAATGAGTGTATATGTGAGAGAAAGAAAGAGAGCGTACAGTGTGTGTGTGTGTGTGTGTGTGTGTGTGTGTGAGAGAGAGGGTGTGTGTGTGTGTGTGAGAGAGAGAGAGAGGGTGTGTGTGTGTGTGTGTGTGTGTGTGTGTGTGTGCAGCAGGAGAGATGGAATGTAAAGGGTTAAGGTGTGTGGGGGGGAGGCGGTCGGGTGTTTTGTGAAGATAAGTCAGTCCGTCTTTGAAGTATCAGGGCCCAGCGTAAACCTTGCTCTCAGCGCCTCCGCCAGACGGCCAGAATTAATTACCTCCCTGAGCAGATAAGTACCAACAGCCACCAAAAAGCCACATCAGAGGGAGAGAGAGAGGGAGCGTGTGTGTGAGAGAGAGAGAGAGGGCGCGTGTGTGTGTGTGTGTGTGTGTGTGTGTGTGTGTGTGTGTAAAAGAGAGGGTGTGTGTCTGTGTGTAGGGGAGGGATTGTGTGTGTGTGAGTGAGAGAGAAGTATTTTTTAAATTAAAGTATTTTAGTATTTCACTGTACACATGTAGTTTGTATTGGTTTATGATGCTTTGGCAATATGTACATATGTATTTCCTGCCAATAAAGCAATTTGAATTTGAGAGAGAAGTAGCAACAGCCACCAATAAGCATGAGAGACAGAGAGGGAGACCAGTTTATTTCACATTCGGCTCATTCGCTCGCACGGTCTGTACATCTGTACGTTCTCGCTCGCCCTTTAGCCTGGTTGTTCAATCATTGATATTTGAAGTTTATTTTTTTACAGAATGTGTTCTCTATCTTGCTCTCTCCGTCTCCATCCATTCATTTTTATGTCACCACTGTTTACATTCATGCTCAACCAGGCTTAATTAACGTAGCATCTGAACGGTGCACACCATCTCACAATCTCTTCCTCTCTCCTTCTCTTCCCCCTTCTCTTTCTCTATAACATTCAAATGTGGTTTACTGGTATCACCACACAGTATTACAAACGCTATCATAATAAGAGTAATTATATTAATAATAGCAAAAAACAGTTTCACAGTGACAGTAACAATAGCGATTTTCATCCTTTGAGATCAGATTAATTAATGTTCCTGTGGTTATGACATGCCAGGACAAACTGGGGGAAAAAGAGCTACTGTGTGTCCCTCTCTCAGAAGATCAATGAAATATTTCCTCTCCTTTGTCCGATTGGAGAAGGTTGTTTTGATTTTTACATCCCAGTGTTCCAAATGTGAATTTATGCTTTGTTTTATGATGTTGTTTTTGCACTAATTAGTGATAGGTTAGCAGTCCTGGTCTGAAGTTGCTTTATGTTGGCTGTTACAGGGTTAGTTAGTTTCACAACCTGCTGACTGAATGGATTCTTTTTTTTAAGCTGAGCTCTTGGGTTTGAAGTGCCTTAAATTGCTAAGTGTCTTGGGGACTTGATTTAAGATGCACTAAATATTTTAGTGCTCTTTTTTGGACATAGATGACCAATTGAAATCTTCCTAATTCTTCCTGCATGCACTTGTTGATGCTTTTATTTATATATAGTATATTTCAGCAAATTTCTGTATGCAGGGTTTCTGTTGGGTACTTGTCCCATCCATTGTAGACGTGCTGGTTGAGTGGACCCCATATTGCACTTCCATATAGAGCAATTGCCACTTTTGGGACCAGGTTTTAATGGGTATGTCCATTTAATTTCATTTTCTTTTCATTACATAGAAAGCTCTAAAAGCTTTGTGTTTTAATTCATTCGCTGCAAGGACCAAAGTTCCCCGAGGTACTGATTTTCAGTCCAAGGTAATCATAATTTAACATGCATTCTAGGGTTGCGTTGCCTAGAGTGAAGAGGTGTCTGCTGTCTGAGATTTGCCTCTCTTTTTTTTTTTTTTTGGAGAGATTGTCATTTTTTAAATTATTTTAAATGAACTGCCAGGGCCCAGTTCTGACAGTTACGCTCTAGCAGTTCCAGGTGCTGCTGTAGCTCTACGCAGTGAGTGACAGCAGCGCCGGGTCATCTGCATCGAGCGCAGATTCAACTTCTTTGTCGTTTAGAGTGACGCCAGAGGCTTCGGATTGTTCCAGAAGCAGTACAAAGTCAAAAATATAAATGAATATGAATATTGAAATATTGAACTCAAACTGCAGCGCAAAAACTCCCTCTCTGGCTCCCTCCCGCCATGCGGCTGTTCTGTTAGTGTGGAGTAGGCGCCTGGGTCGGCCTCCTGCCAGCTCGCTGTCTCAAACTCCCTTAACCGCCAGCTTTGCCTGGCCGACTAAAGCCTCACGATGTGTCCGGGGCTGATGTAGGTCAGATAGCGCTGGCTGGCTGGCTGGCTGGTAATATCGATCGGCCATGTTAAAAGCAGCGGCTGGTTGGCGAAGGCTGCTCTTCAGCGTGTTTGCACCATCTCTCTCTCTCTCTCTCTCTCTCTCTCTCTGTCTCTCTCGCTCTGTCTCTCTCGCTCTGTCTCTCTCTCTCTAGCGAAGGATGAGTTGTAGTAGTTGGGTCTGAGGCACGTTAGAGAAGTTTGGCTGGATTGTTTTTAAATTTAGAAAAAGATGTTCCCGAAATTACTTTATATTTCTCAGCTTGGGTGACAAAGTGCAGCTCCCTTCTGTTTATGGCTAATAATTTCCTGTATTCTTTCTATTTCAGTAAATTTATTGCCAGGTTGAAAATTCTTGAGTAACTTATACTAAATCCTTAAAAATGATGTGTTTGAGATTTGTTCCAATTTTGAAATATTTATTTTCCTGAGATCTGGATCTTTTTCAGAAATTCATTATCTTTGACTTTTTCATATTTACTGTCAGGGCCCAGGTCTGAAGGTATTTCTCCAGCAGCACTAGGCCCTGCTGTAACCTCTGCACTGTGGACAACAGCAGAACCAGGTCATCTCCATAGTGTAGGAGTTTGCTTCTTCATCCTGTAGCTTGAGGCCAGGGACTGAAGCTTGTTCCTGCAAAGTATCAATTTGTTAATGTAACTGTTGAATAGTGTTGGTCTCAGGTTGCAGTCCTGTCTCAGGTAGGGCTCAGGTTGCACCCCTGGATGAAAAGATCTGTCCTTTTGTTGCCAATTGTTATGTCAAACTTACTGCCTATGTACATAGATTTAACAAAATTGTTAATTATACTCCTTACCCTGCTTCCTTAAAGCTTGTAGAATAAGCTATTGTTTCTCGCAAATGTTTGCTTTATTTTGGGTGACGTATTTTTCAATTAGGGCGGGCAGGGTGTAAATACGATCAGTTGTCATGTGATTTGGAAAGAATCCAATTAGGCTTTTCCTCGAGACGTTGTGTTCATTAAGGAAGTCAAAGAGACTTACAGAAAAAGTGCGTTTAAAGTGGTAAGCAAACATCGCTTGAGCTGGAGATTTGCAAAGTTGTAATCGTAGCAGCGCTGCCGTCAAGTTGCATGCCTCATGACCTACAGAATAAAGGGAGAGAATTTTTTTTTTTTTCGTTAACCCCCCCCCGCATCCCGACATTCTTCCAGCGCGGCATTTCCGAACGCGGCCTGGTTACCGGGGAACGCGGTCTGGTTACCGGGGAACACGGTCCGGTTACCGGGGAACACGGTCCGGTTACCGGGGAACACGGTCCGGTTACCGGGGAACTCGGCGAGCGTCTGTCAGAGCGCGTGGCCTCATCACGCTCCCTCGCCCGTTCGCTGCTACTGGGGAGAGAGAGGATGGAGCAGGAATGGGGAGAGGAAAAAAAAGGCGAATGAAATTCCTTTGGAGGAGCTCTTGGGATGAGGAGACAGATCAAATCACGCGTTAAGGAAAACCGCATCCTCTGAGCTGTCCCAACGAATGAGCGGCGCCACGGAAACCGAGCCGGGGGTGGGGAGGGAGGGGGGGCGGGGGGGGTGGAGAACTCCTGCTACATGCTTGGCTATTAACCTGGATCGTGGGCTGACCACCCACTCCCGATAACCTGCGCATTCATTTCATTCGCCGGTTTTCAGCGGGTTGTGGATACGGCTCAGAAAATCAGCGTTGGGCCCTCTGATTGGCCCGCTCTCAGTCCTAGCCCCTCCCCGCGGCGCTCTGGGCTAGGACATTTTGCTCTGTGTTTGTGTTGTGATTTTCCTCGACTCTGATCGGTTAAGCTCCGATGCCGGGGTCCTGAGGTTGTTGGCTGTTAAGAGAGTGTGTGAGAACCGAGCCAGGCTTAGCTGGCTCTTGTTATAGAGTGCAGTCGGTTCGATGATTCACTTCATTTCAATTTCAATATTTTCAGTTGGAATGTTCACCTTTTTGGCAGGGACACCCCCTGCATTCTGTGTTCTTTCCTCTTCTGTCTGTTCAGCCACTAGGCGGTTGAGGTACCTAAATAATTTCAGTGTGCAGTGGTCTGTATGTTGTGCCAATTAAGAACTTTTGCTTCGTGCTGGATTTTTTATTTGTATGTTTGTTTCATTTTTGGAAAAGCACAATTTGTATTTAGTTTAGTTTAGGTCCCTCTCTTTCCCTCCTCTCTCCCTCTCTCTCTCTCTCCCTCTCCCTCTCTCTCTCTCTCTCTTTCTCCCGTCTCAGCCCACAGTAGATGGATGACTGGTTGTGTCGGACCATAATGCATTTGCTGAGGGAGATTTCTGACTGTTATTGATCACAGAGCCTTTTGTTTGGGCTCAACTCATTGTTATTGCCTTTTAAATGCTTCTGTTGAAGTTAAGAGATGATAATAGCCAAAACAACGTGGGACGTGGGACTGTATCGAACAGCCGACTCCAGACCCCCCCCGCCCCCCCACCCCCCACCCACCATATTGATTCCAGTCCTGTGTTTTTGCTGTTAAAACATCAAAGGTGCTAAAGTGGGCTGGTAGTGTGGTGTAATTTAATTGGTTCTTGTCTAATCTGGAGAGTGCTTTGTTTGATTTAATTAGCCAAAGGGATTTACGTCTCCCACCCAAGAATCGATGGAGTTTCGGCGGTTTTGTCCAACAAGTCAGACCAACAAATCCTGGAATAACCCAAAAAATAATAATCTGGTCAGAAAATGGCTTTTCGTTTTGTCTTGACCAAAGAAAAAATAAAAATCCTCTTTGCACTTCAGACGATACCTCTTGCCAAACATGGTTTTTGATTGATGAACTTCTTTCACTGTACATGGGGGCCTATGCTCTTGGGCAGATTATTTTGTGCAACCCTGTCTACGTTCTCCACCCTTTAGTACGCTGTACTAATCTGGGCATTTGTGGTTTGCTACTCTTTTAGGCTTTTGACGGGTTGATGAACGGGAGGGCAGTGTCCAGTAGAGATAATTACCGGAGCTGGACGTTGCTGTTGTGACCGTAGAACGCTCTGTAGTTACCACCTTTCAAACAGCCCCCGGGGAAGAGCTCCACCAATCGCGAGGAGCTTGTTCTTTATTCCTGCACGTGTGTGCGGAGTGTGGAGTTTTTTTTTTTTTTGTTTTTTTTTAAAGCCCCACAGAGGTGCACCTCTGCCCAGCTGCTGACCTTGCTAACTCGATTACATCACAGGCAAGCTGAGAGGGCAGCTTTTGTGCTGCTGTGACACGGAAACTTAATTTGAGGGCTCGGAGACGGACTGCAGCTCCCCGACCCCCCCGACCCCCCCCCCCCAAGGCGCATGTGATGACCGTCGTGTGAACCCCTGGCCCCCCCATCGTCATCATCCTCATCCCATAGGGGTTGGGGCTGTCGTGGGAGTGTCTTAATTTACACTGCCTCCACCCATTTTTTTTGGGTTTTTTTTATGGTCTGTTGTCTGGCTGAAAGGCAGAAAGGGCAAGAGCAAGTGACTGTGCAGGGGGGTGGGAGTTGGGGGGGGGGGGGGGGGGGCGGGGGTCCTGAAAGCAGTGCTGATTGCCCTCCGTTGCCTGGCTTCTGTTCAGCACGGCCAGTTCTGGAGCATGAATCGCCATGTGATGCAGTGTGCCCCCCCCCCCCCATGTGAACAAATCAATCTGTTCATATGGGGGGGGGGGGGGGGGGGGGGGTGGTCTTCCCTGCCGAAGGGAGAAATAATGTCACAGAAAGCAACAAAAAAAAAAGAAAAAACCTTTTTTACAAAAGCAAACAAAAAAAGAATTCAAAAGTAGAGGGAGAATTGCACATTAGTTCTTTTTGTCCCTCACGCTCTCTGCTCAGCGTGCTGAGGCCGCCGCTTCCGCCGTTCCCGCCAGTTCCCGCCAGTTCCCGGGGAGAACAATGAGTCTGAGTCTACGGGGAGCGGAGCGGGGCGGCGTGACCCCACCGAAAGTGATGTGGCGAGGACAATGCCGGCCGCGGGAGCGCGTGCAGCACCGCCGCGTGCGCTCTCCTGCCCTCGCCGTGCGCTCCGTTGCCCCCGCCTCGCGCTCTCCTGCCCCCGCGCAGCACGATGCCCCCGCCGCGCAGTCCGCTCCCCGCTCCGCCCGGGCGCCGCCTCTTCCGTAAGGCCTGGCCGGGGGGAAACCGGGCTGCACTCGCTCCCGCAATTCCTCCTCTCTCTCTCTCTCTCTCTCTGCCGTCCTCGCTGTCTCTCTCTTTTTCTCTGTCTTTCGTGCTCTCTCTCACTCGCTCTCCCCCTCTCTCTCCCTTCCCCACCGTCTACTGCGTTCCATTCAGTTTGATTTTAATGCTTTGTTTGGCATTGAATATTTTACACATCACGTTGCCGACGCTGGCGTGCTTCTCAGATTCAGAACAATCATACTGTCGTGATCGTTTTTAAAGAACAACGAGAACAATCCCTGACCGTATCCCTGACGCGTTCTGAATTTCTGTTGAATTCAACTTCTTCTCGTATGATCCCTGTGTGGGGGGAAGGTCATGAAATGACACCTCGTTGGTGCAAATCGTAAAAACAGTGCCGGTCACAATAACAAAAATAAAAGAGTAAACCAGGACAGGTTTTTGTCTTTTTGGAATGTTTATTGTCTCTCGTTTTTCACGGTACCTCTGTGCATGCCCCCTCCCTCTCCCTCCCCCCTCCCCCCCCCATGTTCTGTGAAAAGTGGGCTAGCAGCCAGAGAGCCATTGTGTGAATAGCCTTTTAACAGATCACCTCTGTAATGTAGCTCTGAAGAGCACTGAAGGGCGATGTGTTCAGCTGCGGAGGAGGAAATTGACATGAACGCGTGCGTTTCTTCCTCGTGTGGATGATTTGGGGGGGGTCACAGCGGGGGAAGCTCCCTCCGCCCCTGCAGCGGGGTGATGGCGTGAGGGTTTCTCTTCATCAGGAGGAAGAGGAGGAGGGGATGTGCATTACCTGCGTTATCGATGTTCGCTAGGCAAAGTCCCTCTTTTCCTAAACCCTTCTGATGTCCTGTTCCCTGCCTCACCAACCCTTCCTCCCAGAATAAAGTAAAAAAAAAAGAGTAAAATAAATTATAAATAAAAGAAACAGCCATCTAACAACGAGCCCCCTGCACCCCACCTTCTGTGTAAATGGGGTCACATACTCCTGACACATTTCAACGCTAACACAGATGAACAATCGCTAAGAACTACACCGCGAGGAAAAGAGACTTCATTTCCCAGTGGCACTTGGGCCAATAAGGGTTTAAACGGGGTGAAAATCACAGACTCGGCGCGTGCTGTAATCGACGGGGTCTGCGGGGGTGCAGGTCGCCGCGGGAAACGCGTGGGGCCCCGCAGCCCCCCCCTGCCCCTTGCGTTAACCCCCGCCATAGGGGCCCGTCGGCTGCGCTTAGGCCCCCCTGTGACCCCGCTCTAATTGGTGGGGGTGCGGCGCGGCGCGGGGACCCCGGCCCGAAACGGCTCGCTCTCCGGGCTAACGAAACCCCGCGAGCGCTCTTTACCGCGATTAGGAGCAGCGGCGGGTGTCAGCGTTTCCTTTTGACCTACTTTTGTTACTCTTTAGCGTTCTTAGGTCACGTACAGAGAGCGAGCTACGCGTTTATGTTGGCAGTTAGCAGTCTGGAGGGGGGGAAAGACTCCACGGAAATGTAAAAAGATGAAATCAGAGCAGGGAAGTGAATTCATCTTTATATTACACTACAGTACATTACTTATTATGGATTGCATTGCACTATGTTACATTGCGTCAGGTTGCATTACCTTACATTACCTTTAGATGTTTAGCAGATGCTCTTATCCGGAGCGACACGAGTACATAAAAGTTTAGGCAATAAAAAAAAAATATTAAAGTTATAAGGGTCACAACTGAGCAGCTGTTAATACATCACTTACTTGGAAGTAATAAATACTTCAACCCACGGCGTGAAGTTAGGCCCCGTAGTTAGGTGCTCGAGGGAGACCGAGAATGTAGCGCCTCGAGTAGCAAACGTCAGCATTTGGTGTAGCGGAGGTGCAGTATAAACGGAGTGAAAACAGGTGTGTTTCCATCTGGAGCCAGAGACAAGGCAGTGGCTCTGCTGTCTGGGCTGTGGAGGGGGGGCAGTGGGAGGATGGCCCCTGTAAGGAGGGGGTCTGTAAGCGGACCACTGGATGTGCCGCAGAGTGCCCTGGTGGTTGTAGACTGCTCTGTCCCTGTCTTGTCCAGGCCTTTGCTGGCTGGGGTTACCCGTTTAGGTTAAATTGGGAGGTGCCGGTTCCTCCGCGGGCCAGTGCCCTGCTGGTGGCCTGTGTGAGTGCGAGCCCTGTCCAGATCTGGAGACGGGGGGAGATGATGGGGTAGGGAGGGTGGCTGCTATTTTGGGGAGAGTGACCGATCTGAGACTGAATGTATGAATGTATGTGAATGTACTGCATGTATGAATGTATAAACTTAAGTTTATAGTTCATACTATGGTATATTTATGCAGGCATTCACTGAAGGAATGTAATTACGGTTTATGAATTGTGCATTTAGCCGGGGCTCTTAGCCAAGGCGACTGAAAGGTGCATTTAATCTGGGTTTAAAACCTCCTGCCGTGCTACTTAAGCTCCGCTGCTTACCTTGGTGCATGCACTGGGGATTCAAACCTGCAACCTTACCCGCTATGCCCGAGTGTTTGACTGTGGTTGTTATGGTTATAGTTTGAGTTCCTCTGCCTGAAATGTGACCCGTCTGCTTTATTTCCTGTAAGGAGGAGGGTGACGGTAACCAGGGTAACCGGGCTTTGTCTCTGTCTGTTCCAGATCCTGGTGAACTCGGTCAGCCCCGCCCAGCCGCCTCTGCTGTACGAGAACATGGTGGTGAGCGAGGGCTCCAGCATCCTGAGAGACATGCTCTTCAGCCCCGACTACCATCACATCTACACCCTCACCGACAAACAGGTACGACATCCATCACATCTACACCCTCACCGACAAATAGGTATGACATCTATCACATCTACACCCTCACCGACAAACAGGTACGACATCCATCACATCTACACCCTCACCCACAAACAGGTATGACATCTATCACATCTACACCCTCACGACAAACAGGTACGACATCTATCACATCTACACCCTCACTGACAAATAGGTATGACATCAATCACATCTATAACCATCACAACAAACGGGTACGACACCCATCGCATCTACACCCTCACCTACAAACAGGTATGACATCCATCACATCAGCACCCTCACTGACAAACAGGTATGACATCCATCACATCTACACTCTCACTGACAAACAGGTATGACATCCATCATATATACAACCTCACCTACAAACAGTACGACATCCATCACATCTACACCCTCACTGACAAACAGGTATGACATCCATCATATATACACCCTCACCTACAAACAGGTATGACATCCATCACATCTACACCCTCACTGACAAACATGTAGGACATCCACCATAACAGTGGCTTTATCACTGTGACACAGTAATAGTGGCTTTATTACTGTGATAGTGACAGCACTCTTACAAACACACTGGTAACTCTCAGCATGTGTAGCTGTAATGCTTCTTAAGATCATTGCAGCTTAAACATAGAGCAAAGGAGCGTTACTTTAAGACAGAAAAATGCTATTGTTCACAATGAGCGCGAGGGTCAAGCCAAATAAAGCATTCGTGCCATGGTTTCACCCCTGTGTCATGAGCTGAGAATTCCAACCAGGACAAAGATTGGATATGAAAACTGGGATAAACGGCTAAATCTCTTAATGCTCGGAGGCCTTAATCCCAAGATTAGGGATAAAGAGAGAGAAAGTACTCAAATCCACCCTGACTTGAAGATTCCGCGGTTCTCCGTTTTACTCACTGACTGTTCGGTACAACAGGGGGGAACGGTTTGGGTGTTGGGGCTTGGAGCACACCATCACAGACCCCCCTGTCTTATTGTACACTCTGGCTGTAGAGTACTCAGATACCCCATTGGTTCCCACGCGCAAACGTCCGGTTGCCTCCTCTCCAGCGAGATGGAGTGCATTGATTTTGTGCGAAGGCCTTTTAGTAATCTCCATGGTTACTGATGAGAGACGACCTTGGCGACCGTGCTCCCTGGGGACTTATTTTGGGTATCGGTCAGGGTTGCTCGGTGGGAATGGGGGGGGGGGGGGTGTAGACCTGGCCAAGAAAAGGCCCCGCCCACTTTATTCAGCCTTGGCGGCCACCAGCAGAGTCAGGCTTGTTTGTACGCCCTACGGCCTCCTGGCAATAATGTGCTATTGACCCTGGGGTAGGGGGGGGGCATGGGGGGTGTCTATAGCACTTGCCTGTAAAGCAACCGCCCCCCTCACCCCCCACCCCACACCCTGAAGTTGTCTCTGCAGGTCTCATGAATAGCAAGCAGAAAAGGACACTCACTGCAACCCCCCCCCCCTTAACTGCTGCTCCGCCCCCACCCTTCTACATCCTTGTCTCTCCCACTCTCTGTGCCCAGGTTCTTTTTGTGGGTCCCAATCAGCTCTCACTGGGTGGCCCCCTCTTGCCCCCCCCCCCCTCCTCCATTGTACATTCATAGAGCCTTTTTCACTCTCCTGTCACTTGAATGAGCCCTGCCTCTCTCTCCTCTCATTCCCTCACCCCCTCCCCCCCCCCCTTCGCCCCCAGCCTCTGTTCCTCTTTTTTTTTTGGAAAGGTGTAAATAGTTATCAGGAGAGGTGGGGGCAAAGTTCACACTGGCGGATTTATTGGGGGTGGGAGTGGAGATTGAGATTGAGTGTGAATGCCATTTTTAATGATCCTTGGTTCAGATTCTCTTCACCAACCACCCCCTCCCCCCTCTCCCCCCCTTTTCTTCTCGTCTCCTCTGGCGGCCCTGCATCCCCCCCCCACCCCCCCCCCCCCCCATCCCGCCTCTGGAGGACGAGAGACAAGGCGAGCGTGTTAAGGTGTCGGCAGACATGTCCACCGGAGCGTTGCCCGGGATGTTTCCTGGCTGAATCCGGCAGAAATTCCGCCTCCCTGCTGCTAAATCATTTTTAGCTGCGATGGGGCGGGGGGTGGGGGGGGTAGAGGTGGGGGGGGGGGGGGGTTGGTGGACGTTGAGGGCGGGCGGAGCAAAGAGAGGAGAGAGACCGAAATGGCCGCGTGATTTATTATTGTTTTGGGTTCCCGCTATTCGTCATAATCATTATCAAATAACAAATGTGACACGGGTTTGAGATGCATGCAGCACACAGACCTATGAGACGTATTACTGTAGATATAATGCTGTCTGCGGCCGCTCACACACACATGCGCACACGCAAGCATGCACCGGCGTGTGCACACACACACACACACACAGGCTCGCGCACACACTCATACTCACAGACACATCCACACACACACACACACTAACACACGCGCATGCACATACACACGCAGGCTTGCACACACGCACACACACACACTCATAGACACACACACGCACACACACAGGGGCTGAGACGGTATGGCTGAGGATGAAAGCGGTGCGTTTTGACACCGGGCCTCAGGCTGTGCATTAATGAGGGCTGGCGGGCGGCGGTGTGAAAGTTGCGAGCGCGCGGAGCTCAGGGGACGAGCGACTGAACTTCCACGGCGGCTTCCCGTCAAACGATTTCGCCGCGCGGAGGGAAAAGGAAGCCGCGCAGGTGCGATGGCCGTCGCCCAATCTCCCGCTCGGCCTGATGGGAAGACAGACTGCCGCAGGCGTGCCCTCGGGGACGAAGAGCAGGAAGGTGGCCTGCTCCGCCGGGGGGGCCCGTTCTCCGAAATCAGCCTCCAGCTGTCTCCTCCTCAGGCTCCCCATAGTCTCAGGTTCACGTGCGGATATTAATTCCATCCCGTGTGGATTGCAGGCATTTTTACCTGCTTCTGATTTTTATAAAAATGTCAGATTTTCCGGAAGTGCGCATGGGGTTGGATCACCAGACTGTGGGCGCCAGCTCTAGACCCCACCAATCCGCAACCGTGGGACGTCAGGCTCCTCCCTCTCTCCATCCCTGCGCTTCCTGGCCACGTCTGCTGACTGCTCTGCCCCCTCTGTGGTGGAATGAGCTTCCCGCGGCGGGCGGATCGGAATCTTCCGGTGCGGACCGAAGACCGCCGAGCTGTAGCACTTTAACCTGCCCGTTCAGGCGTAACTGCAGCTCTCAGAGCCGCTGGATCCTTGATTGCCTGACACGTAATGCGGTTTAGGGCTCATTTGGGCCGTGTTGTTCTTGTTCGTATTACTTAGTCTAATGCTCAGGGGTCGCTGACCGGTTGTCGGTCGTGTTTGCGCTCTTTGCTGATTCTCTTGGGGCTGCGCTACTCCCTCTAGGGAATCCCCGCACTTTTCATCCCTGATCTTTGCCCCTGTGTTTTGCATTACAAGCCTTTCTGGATAAGGGCGTTTGCTAAATGTCAGTAGAGTGGATGTAGGAGGTCTTAAATTCTCATAAGGGGGGGACTTTTTAGATCCCGTTGTGATAAGGGGACTTGAATGTTATCAGCGTGTTCACCACCTCCTCCGCCCCGCTGTGGGGCCCTTTCTCTCGGTCCTCGTCCTCGTCTCCTCAGTCCTCACACGACCTGGCAACGGTCCGCCGTCTTTAAGGACGCTCCGATCTGTTAAACGCTCCTCGGAGGAGAGAGGAGGCTCCCGGAGGAGAGAGGAGGCTCCCGGAGGAGGTTTGAGGGAGGATACACGAGTGCAGCCTTTGTGGAATTATTTTTTTCGGAACGTGTGACTTACTACTACTTCTGGATCCGCCCGTCCACAGCTGCCACGTCTGTAATTGACGTGGCTTCAGAACGGTCCTTGGCTGAACAAGGGTCTTTCATTTGCCTAATATGCGTTGCCTTGATTCCTCTGTCCTTGTATCTCATCCTTGCATCTCTTCCTAGCGTCCTCCATTGGGCAGAGCTAAGGACGAAAGGACATGATTGCAATATACTCTCTCTTTCTTTCTCTCTCTCTCTCTCCATCCCTCCATCCCTCCCTCCCTCCCTTTCCCCCCCCCCCCCCCCTTTCTCCTCATAGACAGGACAAGAGCAGTAGCGTGAGCTGACAGACACTTTTAAGCATTCTCACTGTACGGCATTTCATCCAAGTACTCAACTTTCACTTTACACACGGATGTGAACACACACACGCACACACACGCACACACATGCTGTGGTTGGAGAGAGACAGGCAGTGTCTGAGGTCAGCTGGTTTGGGGAACTAAGCCTGTAACCACAGGACTGCAGGTTCAAACCTCACATGGGGCATAGCTGCCCTGTCCCTCAACCGTGGACAAGGGCGTCTGCCCGGAGATGAACCTGTCTGTTACTCCTGAGCTTGCACAGGCAGGCCTGTTCCCCAGCTTCACTGATAGGAGACGCTGAAGGACACTGCCGTGTGACGCGTGTCCTTGGCTATTTATTCCTTCCTAAATTAATCTTCTGGTATCTCATATGGGCGGGGGGTTGTTACGCCCCCTAGATGTCACTCGTATGTCCCAGAATGCACTGGGCCCTCGTCCTTGAGCCTGTGGCCCTGAGCCAGCAGACGACGATTGTTGGGGGGGCTCGAGATGGCCAACGCCCAGTCCAAGTTTAGACCGTGGGAGTAAGAGAGGGTCTGCCTCTACAGCCCCCTACCCCATTAAGCAGTGAGTAACCCCGGAGTATTCCCCAGAGTCACCCTGCGGCCAGCAGCTTGGTTGCTTGGTTGGTTAGTTGGTTGATTGATTGATTGTTTGCTTGGTTGATTGGCTGGTTGGTTGGTTGGTTGATTGATTGATTGGTTTGTTGGTTGACTGGTTGGTTGGTTTATAGACGATGATTCATGCAGAGACATACTGGACTGTATTATATCACTATTCCAACTGAAGGGGGGACAGGAGTGAATTAAAGCACAAACACTACAGCCCAGGAGTTAAACCTGCAGAAAATGTGGTCCTCCTGGACTGGAGTTAAACCTGCAGAAAATGTGGTCCTCCAGGACTGGAGTTAAACCTGCAGAAGATGTGGTCCTCCAGGACTGGAGTTAAACCAGCAGAAAATGTGGTCCTCCAGGACTGGAGTTAAACCGGCAGAAAATGTGGTCCTCCAGGACTGGAGTTAAACCAGCAGAAAATGTGGTCCTCCAGGACTGGAGTTAAACCGGCAGAAAATGTGGTCCTCCAGGACTGGAGTTAAACCTGCAGAAAATGTGGTCCTCCAGGACTGGAGTTAAACCTGCAGAAAATGTGGTCCTCCAGGTCTGGAGTTAAACCTGCAGTTGTTGCGGCCCTCCAGGACTGGAGTTAAACCTGCAGAAAATGTGGTCCTCCAGGACTGGAGTTAAACCTGCAGTTATTGTGATCCTCCAGGACTGGAGTTAAACCTGCAGTTGTTGTGGCCCTTCAGGCCTGGAGGCGAACCTGCAGACACAGCGCCCCCCTCCGGGACCGTACTTTGAGATCGCTGCTTTTAATTTCCTGAGGCCGTGAAACAGAGCAGCCTTTGGCCGCCATCGAGCAAGGTCTCGTTTTTACGAGCCCGCGTTCTGTTCCCAGCGGTCGGCCTGCCCTTTCCAGATTAATGTTCCGAGGCTCCTCAGCAAGGTTAATGGCAAGGTCTTCAGCGCCCTTGAGGAAGGTCACAGCGCCCAAATCCTCCCTGAGTCTTCCTGTAGGAAGTACACGTTGCACTTCTTTTTTCTCATCCGGTTCCGCGCCTTTGGAGCGCACGCGCTCAGCCCGTCACTCCACGCCGCCTCGCCGTCCCACCGCAGACCGGTCCGAAAGGCTCTAACGTCCTGATTTGTTCTCGTTCCGCGTCGAGCCCGTGTGTTTTATGCGAAGAGCCAATCGAGGAGGGGCGTGCGGCGCTCTTTGTTTGTCCTCTTTTTATTCCTCCCTTTCGATTTGTCTCCATTTCCAGGATAACGGTAACGACGGCGCGGTGGCGGCGCGTTGCGCCTCGGACCTCAAAAACTCCATTTCCCAGAAGTGACAGAGCGATTTACCATTCCCAGCGTCCTCCGCCAGTTAATTAAAAGTTCCTGGTAGCCCCGGCGTTCATCTCCCCACCGCGAACCGCTGGTCTCAGGAAGACATTAAACTCCGCTTAACCGGGGGATAAAAATTTTGATTATTGCCCATTAGATTTATACGCGGAGGCCAGACAGTAGGCCCCTTTCCACCGTCCTTTTTCCTGATTAAATTCTGTCGTCAGGGAAATGCGTTTGCCAGTAATGCCTTATGGAAGAGTCCAAGGGCCGTTTTACAGGACAACAAACAAACAAAACAAATAACCTCAATAAACTTAGTCACAGTCAAAATGGTGGAGTTGTGGGTTACTTAGGTGTCAACGAGTTTAATTAGAAAACAAATATGCTGCCTGTTTATTGCAGGGCAGGGCTGTGGTGAACAGTGTACTGCTTGACTGCACTGTAAACGCTATACACAGGCGGACGATGACCAGACAACATTGGCTGTTCAACCAATATGGTTATGTTCAGGCAGTGGGGGTTTATGGTTTTACTTGAAGCTGCAATTTAACACTTATGCCAGGTTAAATATGCAAATTTGATCGGTCGATAGGGTGCTACAGAGAAACAGAACGCGCTGTGACAAAGTACTTCCAGTGAAATGGCCTTATCACCGTTCCAAATGAAGATGAAGGTCTGTTCAACCTTGAGTTCCAACACGGCATTCCATTTATGACCGAAAGTAATGGAAAAAGAGGAATAAGGAGCATAAACCCACGGTGATTTGGTTCAACTGTAGCCAGGTATTAGTGTATAAAAGTAAAGGGTGCTTTTACCCCCTTGGATTTGCTTTGGGACCACATCACCTCACCCTTTTCTGGTTTATTTTAATACTTGTCATACTTGTCATGGCTGATTCCTTTGATATAAAATTAGATCTTAGAAAGGGATATATTTGGTAATATTTGTTCATTTAAAAGGCGCGTTGTTGTGGTAACAGGGTGGTGAAGGTGACAAGACATCTCCTGTCAGGAGTTTTTGTGGCTGTCAGTGATGTCACCCCTTTGACAGCTGTGGAAGCTGTCACAGATTCACCGGTTCTGCCAGTATCGAGGTTGCCCTGCGATTTGGCGAGGGAACTGACTGCACACACACGCACTCTCACACACATGCAGAACGGGCTGCCATATTCTCACACGACATAGGAGTGTGTGTGTGTTTATGGTTGTGTGTGTGGGATTGTACATGTGTCTTTGTGTGTGTCTGTGTGTGTGTGTATGGGGGGGGCGTTATTATAGTTAATGAAAACTGCAAATACACAGGTGTGGCAAAAATTAGAATATGCTGACCTCGTTATCCTCGTTATCTGAGGACATGGGCAGTGTATGATGGGCTGTGGAAAAGAGGTGTCACGTGCATCGGAGGAGTCACAAGTCTGCCATCTTTTCCTGACGTCAGCCGAAAAGGGTTTCTGGTGGAACCTCAGCGAGTTTGGTTGAGTTTGGGGTTGGGAAAAAATGGGATAAAATCGTGGATAACATGGAAAGAAAGAAACACTTCATAATGGGGACAGCCACAAGTTCACAACCACGTCTGGTGGTCATAAAAGAAAAAGTAGTTTGGGAACATTTCAAATGCACTGATAAAAGTTTCTGATAAAAGCAAGCGCAGCTATTACTGCAAACAGAATGTGTGGCATTAGGCTGTTGAGAGGAACTTCTCAGTGTGTCGTGAACATAAATGTGTAAACAAACCTTTTTTGTGGGGAAATTTTGATTACATCCATTCTGCTTCCAGTGTTTATTAAGCCGCGTTTCCACCGCAGGAACTATACCCCGGAACTAGGAACCTTTTGAGGAACTCAGTGCGTTTCCACCGCAGGAACTAGGGTCTAAATTTAGTTCTGGGGGCTTTGTTTTACCCCCCAAAACGTTCCTGCTCGGGGGGTAGTACTTTCCGAAAGTACAGGAACCTTTTGGGTGGAGCTTGCAGCGCTGAACATTTCTGATTGGTCGAGTACTCGTAGCATTTGTGTTGTATTTATTTTCCGCCATTACCCGCCATGTTTGAAAATATGCAGCGGCAAACCAATTTATTTTCATAATAACTTCAAATCAAACTTGTATGTTATGCGGCGCAGTAGCCTACTTCTTGGTTATAACGTCTTGGAATTATAACGTGTGCTCTTCTGTTCTTTTCTTGCTTTAGTATTCGTTTTATAAAATGCTAAGCATTCGTGCTGGGACAGCATATTACGTAGGCTACCAAAACATTTAAACGGATTAATTCGGTTGCTGAATATTTTCTTCCGGATTTTCTTTGTTAGCCCGTTGTAATTGACTCAAAACGTTTGATACAGTTATGTGAGGTATGCGGTAGTTCTGCATAATTAACATTGGTGATACAGTACAAGCAAACTGGAAATCACCTTCCGCACTTTTTATCCGGGTAAAATAACAGGTTAATTCTAGTAATCTTACCTTTAGCTTTTTCAGACTGCCGTAATTTTACTCAATTTTACTGCCATTTTTCAATTCCACGAAAAGACCAGGAAGACTATGGACTCATTTATGGTGCATGGTTCGCATCTGGAGGGCACACTTCGCTGCTCGGCTAGCAGTAACTTCGAAGGAAAGCAAACGGTGGCTGTACCACTACTAATTTACATTTTCACGCAAGTCCGAGTTTTCGTTCTATTCTTGTAATTTTGCGATTAGCCTATATGGAATTGACGACGAGAAAGTAATAAAACAGCAAATTGTTTACAACGTGTGCATGTTTTCTGCTGTTAATGAATGTGTTTGAGAGGATATATGAAAATCTATAAATACAAAAGTAACCATATATAGTCATTGTTGGTAACCCGTTGTATATAAGTGGAATAAACCCCTCCGGGCTGTCCCGGTTATTAGAAAATAATGTAGGCTACTTCGGTGGTAGTATGGGGTTACAGAAGAAATAATATGACAGATGGACCGACGACAACGTCAGTGGGCTAATTTGCCTAATCTTCGCGGTACTTTAGACCCCGGTGGAAACGCAGACAACCATTGGCTGAAGGAACCTTTTAGTTCCTGGTAAAGTAGTTCCTGGGACTGAAAGTTCCGGGTAATTTTGGTGGAAACGCGGCTTTAGAGAACAGTCTAAATTTGTTTTGCTGAGTGAGTTGGCTGAATTTGAATGGTCCTCTGAATGGTCAGTGCAGTTGTCAGCTAAGCTGGTTATGTCAGAACAGAGAACAGACAGACAGCTCCCAGGACGTGTTAATTATTGACACTGAACTCATTTTAGTTTAGTATCAATAAAATCCATTCATGTTAAATGTGTTGAGACCATGTTTTTGCATGGGCACAGACACAAGTAATGGTGCTTCAAGGGACAGGTAGTGCAGACCAGGGCAGTTTAAAAAAAATGTATTTAACTAAAACTAAAATGAAAACTAAAACTTATAATAATACTATGACTAAATAGAAACGGGTGTCCAAAAACTAAAAGTTAAAGTAAAAAATGTATTTAACTAAAACTAAAATGAAAACTAAAACTCATAATAATACTATGACTAAATAGAAACGGGTGTCCAAAAACTAAAAGTAAAAGTAAAAAATGTATTTAACTAAAACTAAAATGAAAACTAAAACTCATAATAATACTATGACTAAATAGAAACGGGTGTCCAAAAACTAAAAGTAAAAGTAAAAAATGTATTTAACTAAAACTAAAATGAAAACTGAAACTCATAATAATACTATGACTAAATAGAAACGGGTGTCCAAAAACTAAAAGTGAAAGTAAAAAATGGCCAGCAACGCAAAAAAAACCAAACTGAAAGTTAAACTGAAATGGAAAGGAAAACTGGAAATAAGAAACGATCGAAAAATTTAAAACCAAAATCACCCCGCTCACCAGGCCTTATCCGAGGCCTTCCGTATCCTAGTTAAATGGTAAATGGTAAATGGACTGCATTTATATAGCACTTTTATCCAAAGCGCTTTACAATTGATGCCTCTCATTCGCCAGAGCAGTTAGGGGTTAGGTGTCTTGCTCAAGGACACTTCGACACGCCCAGGGCGGGGTTTGAACCGGCAACCCTCTGACTGCCAGACAATCGGTCTTACCTCCTGAGCTATGTCGCCCCTTAGTTAGTCACGCGCGGTACGCTCTGCTCAGCGTTAGTTCTGAAGCTGCGGGCCTCTCCATATGGACGTGGTGTAACCGCGTGGGGTTACTGTAGAGCCCTGAACACCGGCCAGTGAACAGCAGGGTCTGTGAAGGTCGCTGCTGGGTGCGGCAGTCTCTTTGTGCAGGGGGAGGAAGGGGGGGTGGTGTGGAGGGGTGGGGGGTTTGGGGGGTTTGGGGGCTGAAATTGATTTATGAGCCGAGCGTCTTAATGTGGCCTGCGGGCCGCGCGGATCGGGACGGCGTGGCGTTCGGGGAGTTCATTAGCGCTCTTTCGGCTCTCCCCGTCCCGTCACGGGATACTGGCCTCACGGGGGGGGGGGGGGGGGAGAGGGGGAAGGGGGGAAGGGGGGAAGGGGACGTTCTAACGTTTCGCCCGCGGGAAGGATCTTTGGGTCTGCGGGTGGGGGATGAGGTATGCTTACATGAAACGGCGTCGCCGAGCACTGCAAGTCCTTCTGTTGTGTGAGAGGACATGTTTCCTGCAGATATTAAAGAGGTGGGGCAGGAGCAGGTGAGGGTACTGGACTGGGCTCACACGCAGAGGAACAGCCAGGCCGCATCCATTCTTTCTTTGTGAAGTTAAATCACAGGGCAGGCTCTGATTGCTCCATTTGTTTCAGGTAACACCCTAACTAATTGTCAGGCTGATATCGGTGGAGGGGAAGAGTGGATATTTTTCTTCGTGATGTTCTCGAAATGTTGTGGAAATGTTACGGTAGCGTTGGTGCTAAATGTGATGTTTCAGCTTGACTCCCCCACCCCCCGCCCCCACAGCCAATCCTCAAATTTAAACATAGCCCCCTCGTGCTCACGTTGGCAAAGGAGGCGAATAAAACCTGACAATCCGTCACTCAGCGGGCTAAAAAAAGGAAGCTTGTGTTTTTGCCTGGGCGAGAGCAGTATTAACGCACTCCTCCCATCATTCCTCAGCCCGTCTCCGCCCCGCTCGGTCAGCTGCGTCGCCGCTCGCCGCTCGTTCGCGCGGACTTCGCTAAGTGCTCCGTGACGGACGTTTATCGAGACGCGGCGCGCTAACGCGGGGCGCGGTCTCCCCCGGTTACGAGGCCGTGTGATGGGGAGTTAATAGCCCCCTGGCCCTGAAGCGGGAGGGGTTCGCCGCCGCGGACCTGGGAAGCGGGGTCGGTGTACCGCAGAGCGCCCCCTAGGGGTCCCCCCGCCCCGCCCAGCCCCGCCCCGCCCCGTCCTGTCCAGCCGCGCCCCGCCCTCCCCTCAGGGAGCCGCGGTGGTTCTCTCCTGCAGGGAAATCTGAGCTCATTTCAGTGCATTAGGCAGAACTCCAGGGATCGCATTTTCATTGGCTGCGACGCAACGAGCATTGGAAGCATTCTTAAGCGCTGCGAACACTCTGGCTGGTCCAAGAAGCCAATCACAGCGGGCTGGAATGGGAAAGGGTGGGGCCTCTCCTGGATTGCTCTTTTGGACGTGCAAGGGCTAGATATTAAACGGATGTGTGAAGCTGTGGTCATGTTACCGCGGTGGATGTCTGAAATATGCAGACAGGCTAGGCTCATAGATGGTGCCGCTTCATTTTACCGACCTGTCCTGTTTCTGCCGAATAGAACTGAAGGTAATCAGCTCAGGACACGGTGCAGAAATATTGGGTGTTTATTGACACGTTATTATTAGAATATGAAGTGTGACACAGTCACGCTCACACATGCAGTACACTCAAAAACTTGCGCACTCTCTCTCATTTCAAAAGTTTTCTTGAAATATTTCTCTGGAAGTTTTCCAGAGCTTTTGGAACCAGGTCAGGATTCCATTGCTTGTTCGTGTGGTAGTGTCAAACCCTCTCTCTCTCTCACTCCCTTACTCTCACTCACGCTGTCCTTCTCTCTCCATCTCTCTCCTTCTCTCAAATTTAAATGTGCTTTATTTGCATGGCAGGTAATTTTGTTGCAAAACCATTCAAGTGCACGAATGAAATTAACATCTCTCCCAGTCACAAAATAAGCAGACAAAAAAAAAAACACCTCCCTTCCCCTCCTACAGGCACAACCCCCCTCCCTCTCCTGTGGGCCCATAACCCATGCTAAGCGACAGGATTTTAATGAATAATTGAAGTAACCTCCAGCACACTTAACATTGAGAGTATTACAAGCACTTGGTTTCGCCCACGCCCCATCGTACCTTACAGTAGGGAAAGATGTGCTGGACCCCCACCTCACCTCGAAGAGTTATTTTACTTGATTAATTTGCACGCTGGATTTGGGGATGTATGTATTTCTGATGAAGAGGTGCTTGGGACAGGTAAGGAGGAAGTGGGGCTTTGTCTCTTCCTCTTCCTGGTTTCTGTGGTTTCGCCTGTTCCCCTTAGTTAGCCAGGTGTTTTTGTGGTGACCCATTTCGATGGAAAGGCTTCAGTCCATCACAGAGACAGCCCATCGTTAATGTGCACATGCATTATTTATTATTACGTTTTTTTTTTACCTTGATAAAGTATCTGCGCGGCAGTCCTGTCTACGTAGTGCCAGGTACATTTTCCATTTATTGTTTGATGTTCTGAATGAAAATGGTCAGCGTACATGTTTTGATGATCTTGTCAAAATGCTGAAGTTGTAAATTTTGTTTTTGGTAGGAACTGGCTATTTCCTATGGGAGCTTGTATAGGAACTGTATGGGCTGTTTTTCTTGATGATCTCTCTCTCTAATCAGGGCTGGTTTATCTTCAGCGCCTCCTGCTGTTAAAAGTGTGGGTCAGCGTCATTTACAATGAACACAAAATTTGGTGCTCTTTTCTCTGTTGGCAGCGGGGGTTTGGGGGGGGGGGGTCAGCCTAATTGGGCTGTGCAGGCATTATCAGGGCGCCCCTGTTAACTTTGGCTCCATAAACCTGCTCGTCTGGAACCAGGCAACCCGTGATGTAACTTTTTAACTACGTCATTATTTGAAAACGCTACAGTAAATTTTAACAAAATCGGGTCTGCGCCATTTCAGTATCTGCTCTGCCACTGACAAGTGTAAAACGCTTGAAAACAACATGTCATGTGTTACTTCCTGCACATCTGTTTTGAGAGTGCAGTGCTACATGTTTGCACTAGATAAAAACAGTGAAAACGTACAACTTGCCCGTCGCAATCGTTGTCTACGAGCATGTATTTGTGCTGTGCACAGACGCTGAATGAGTTGTCTTTGGACGGTAAGATATTTCTGCAAAGCCGGTGGCTACCGTGGCTGTACTGGTGTTGTTACGACGGTTTGTTTGTCGCTACGGAATGCCCACATTCGTTTACACAATGGTCATCGCTCGACTTTCAACCTGTGGAACCGCGGGCCGGTTCACAAAAAGGTTCGCTGGCTCCCCGGCGCTAATCGCTAATCGCTAAGCGAAGCGCTAATCGGCAGACCCTGGTATGATTAGCTTAGTGCTGCTGTCCAGGCTGTGGGCTCCTGAGGTGAAGTGGTACCTGCATTACTGAGGCTAGGCTTCTTTTCTTTGGCCCTATCCTGATGTTTACAGACAGTGTTCCTCCGTGGGTGACAGGTTCTGTCGTGTCCCCTGTTCGTTCAGTAATCCGCTTTATGGTCTAGGTCGTGTCCACGGGGCAGCCAGGTCTTCCCACTGTGTAGCCGGTTAACGATTGTAAATGTTAAAATCTGAGTCAGACTGTGGCCCTGTCTCACTCCACGCCCCTGAGAGAAGAATCCAGTTCAGCTCCAATTTCTGAATTAGCGCTTATTCTCTTTTCACAAATGTTATGATGTCATAGACTCTTCTCCCCCTACGCTGCTTTGGGTCGTAAAGAACGGTCCTTCCTGCCAAAATGAGTTGAGTGCTGTTTAAATCAGCACAGCGTGCATGATTTGCCCTTGTTTGTTTGACGGACGTGCTTGTTTATGAGTGCGCGCAGGGTGCTCGAATGGCCAGGGGCACAGCGACTTGGTTAAAAGCCAGTCTGACTCATGATATTGTGTTCAGTAAGGAAGGCCAGTATCTGCGCATTACTTGTTGTGGAAAACTGTTCAAACAAATGCCTTGATAGTAGTTTGAGTCACATCTCCACTTCTATACATGAGGATAATCAAGCCTGGGTTCAGGATGTCAGCACAGCACCCAGGACCAATTTCTTTCTCACTTGTTCTCACTGTCTCTCTCTTCCTCTCTCTCTCTCTCTCTCTCTCTTCCTCTCTCTCTCTCTCTCTTCCTCTCTCGCTCTCTCTCTTCCTCTCTTCCTCTCTCTCTCTCCTTCTCTTCCTCTCTCTCTCTCTGTCCGTCCTTCCCCAGGCCGTCTGACACAGAGACGACGAGGCATTTCTGTATTTACCAGCACTCTTTCATGTCCCGTCCCAAATTTAAAAAGGGACTGTTGGGTGAGATAGAGGGGGCATAATTACCCTCCTGAAGGAAAAGTTCTCTCTCACCGAATTAAACCTCAGTTTTTGTGGAGTTTTGGAGGGGTTGGATTATGAATGGCTTATCCATCCTCACCACTGCGTCCTGATTGGCTGGTTCCCATTCCGGTGCAAGTCGCCCGCCCGCGCGGTGCAGTTACGGGAAGCCGGCGTCGGCCTGTTCATTCGCCGAGCCGCTATTACACCGCTGTAGCCCCCCCCGCGCCCCCCCCCCCCCCCGCCCCCCACAGCGTCTGATTAACGCTCGCTCCTTCGCAGCCACGATAAAAAGAGGAGAGCCGGGGTTTGGCTCTTCATTTGAAGCGCGCCCCTCGCCCTTCCCGCCTCCTCCTCCTCCTCCTCCTCCTCCTCCTCCTCCGGCCGGTTAGATGGATGAGACCCCGGCTGCAGTTAAGTCGAGTCGGGATGAAAATGGCCTCTGCAATATTAATAAGAGCCATTCGTAATTCGCCCTGTATTCTCTGCGAAACCAAACTGCCTCGCTGCCGGGACCGAGATCATCTCCTCTCTGTCATCTTATAGCTTTTTTTTTTTTTGTTCCTTTTTTCCTTTTTTTATTGTAATTGAAGGGTGTTTTTTCTCCCCCATCCCCCCCCCCCCTCCCAAATCGCAGCCAATGCGATTCCCTTTGCCTTGACCGGCTTGCGAAAATAGGGGACCATCAGTCTGAAAGCCCGACGCGCTTCTGAAATGGAGCTGCAATTACAGAAAGAATGACTGGCGCAAACAAAAGTGGCCAATTACGTGCAGCGAAATGATTCTGTGTTAAGACCAGCTGGTACTTCTATAGCCGCTATTGTTGACTCGCTGAGAATAATGTGAATTATTAGGAATAATATGTATTTGATAGCGATAATGATGTTATTTCTAGCGGCGTACACATTTTAATTAAGGAGCATTGTAATTGTAGTGGCGGTGAAGGAAAACTAAAATAAGTTTAAGTAAATAGATGATTATTCTTTTTAAATGATAACACTTCATGATTATTGTATGTATAAGCCATTATGCTGTGTCTCTGTGCAGTAGTTGTGCTGCATCACTGTCTTTAGGAATAGCGCTCAGACACACACTCTGTTTAGGAATGATGCTCGAGCACACACACACACACACACACACACATACACACACACACACTGTCTTCAGGAATAAAGCTCAGACACACACTCTGTTTAGGAATGATGCTCGAGCACACACACACACACACACATATACACACACACACACTGTCTTCAGGAATAAAGCTCAGACACACACTCTGTTTAGGAATGATGCTCGAGCACACACACACACACACACACACACACTGTATTCAGGAATAGAGCTCAGACACACACTCTGTTTAGGAATGATGCTCGAGCACACACACGCACACACTGTCTTTAGGAATAGCGCTCAGACGCACACTCTCGGTGCTTTGTGGTACAAGTTTCATGCCAGCTGTGCCATCTGTGCCTCAGTGCTTTATGATAATATTTAAGTGCCCCCCGTCCACCAGAGAGAGTGGCTCATATGCAGAAAGACATGGGAACAGAGGGGTTGTATGATGTTTCGAGAGGAGAGCAAATGCCTTAATATGCCTTTTTGAAGGATAACAGCAGAACTCAGTGATAAAACACCTTACTGTTGTATGTAGCACATAATTGCTGTGAGTTTGTCAGTCTAAGCACGCTCTATCCCTTTGTGTGTGGGTTTTGTGTGTGTGTGTGTATGTCTGTCTGTATGTGTCTATGTCTGTGTGTGTGTGTGTGTGTGTGTGTGTCTGTCTGTCTGTATGTGTCTATGTCTGCGTGTTGGTGTGTGTGTGTGTATACAGGTGACCCGTGTGCCAGTGGAGAGCTGTGAGCAGTACACCAGCTGTGCAGAGTGCCTGGACTCCAGAGACCCCCACTGCGGCTGGTGTGTCCTCCACAACATGTGAGTCAATCCCAGGGCTCTCTCTCTCTTTCTTTCTCCCTCTCTCTCTCTCTCTCTCTGCCTCCCTCTCTCTCTCTGTCTGCTTCTCTCTCTCTGTCTCTCTCTCTGTCTGCTTCTCTCTCTCTGCCTCTCTCTCTCTCTGTCTGCTTCTCTCTCTCTGTCTCTCTCTCTCTGTCTGCTTCTCTCTCTCTGTCTCTCTCTCTCTCTGTCTGTCTGCTTCTCTCTGTCTCTCTCTCCCTCCCACCCTTCCAGAGCATCAGATGTGTGCTCGCAGTAGTGATTAAAATCAGATTCTCTCAGCGGTCACCCATCATCCCCATTATCCCCCACTTAAACTGCAGTAATACGCATCGAGTACAGAAAGTCTGCAAGCAGTGACCTCATGAAGTGGGCACGGTCAAGTTCTCACCGCGCAGGCTCTGGCCAATCAGCTGCGAGAGCCTCGAGGAGCGTAATTATGACCAGGTGGGAATCTCAACCCCCGGTGGCCTTTGATTGGCTGGGGGGGGGAGTGACGGCATTTCAATTAAAGCGGAGCCGGTGAAACGGTCCCGGTTGCGGTTAAGTGGAAAGGGGAAACGGACGCCATTTTAACCGAGCGGAGGAAGGTCGACCGGAGGTCAGCCGGAAACGGCCGGCGCGTCACCTTCTGCCGTGACCGCGCACTTTCACCACTCAATAAACTCTCCGTTTGTAGGAACTCGCAGAGACGCTAGTTTCGAAGCGCCGCTCCCTGTCGTATCGCAGGAGGCCCGCGTCAGCACTATTTCTGCGGCCATTTCCTGTGTTTTTTCCATTCGTAGATTTTAATACTTTTTTCTTCCGCACGCATTTTAAAAGGTTTTTTTTTTATCACCGAGCCGAGCTCCAGCAAACCACTCCCACCCCCCCACCCCCAACCCCCCCGCCCCACACACACACACACAACCCCCCCCACCCCCCCGAGCGTGACTAAGGCTCGTCGTCGCTGTTTTTTTGCCGAAGTCTCCAGGTTTATGGCAATAACGATAAATAAAAGCGGAAGAGATGTTTTTTTCTGCTGACTGGGATAAGCGGACGGGGTAGTTAGGAGTTTTCTTTTTTTTAATCTCATGTGCCAGAACCAAATATTTAGCATATTCAGCAGATTAATACCATAAAAGCCATATTTATTATTTTCATTTAAAAGCTAGCCGTATTTCCTGCCGGTTGTAATGCTGCACTCATAAGAGTTTGGTGCGGATCCTCCTTAAGGAAGCTTTCATGGTGTGGACACTTTAAGGATGATCCACTGACAGAAATTAAATTTGGATAAGACGGTTGTGATTTTACCTTGGTGGTATAAAACTTCCACCGGTCATGCAGAATGTTGGTAACGGCCAATAGAACAACTCTGAAGGTGATTTGTGGATACTTTCTGACTCTACTTCCTCGTTGCTACCCATAGGGTGCTGGAAAGTATAGCCAGACAGTGATCACCAATCACCTTCAGCGTTGTTGTTCTTTTTGTTATCAATGAGCTCTGCGGTTGGTGGAGTTCCTCCCAGGTTTCTGTATTCTACCGCTAAGGCGATTCTTAGGACCCTGTTTTATCACCCCTGGTTCTGGTCACTAGTCTCCCTCTCTGTCGCCCCCTGGCAGCTGTTCCCGGAAGGACCACTGCGACCGGGCGGAGGAGCCACAGCGATTCGCCTCGGACCCCCGACAGTGTGTGGAGCTCAGCATCCAGCCCAGCAACATCTCCGTCACCATGTCTGAAGTGCAGGTGTGTGTGTGTGTGTGAGAGGAGGGGGCTGCAGTCTGGTGTAGAAAGAGGATGCTGTGTAGTTGTTGGTCAACTGAGGGTTGCTGGCTTGAGTCCCAGCTGCAGCTCTACAGTTGCACCCTTGAACAGAGTTCTTCTGAGCCGCTCCAGTGAAATGTGCAACCGTATTAGCGGATGATGCGTTCAGCGTACGCCTGCATTACTCTTACAGCCGGCGCGTTCCGAACGCTAACGCAGCGCTAGCGTAACGTTTCCTCCCGCTCTCGCCCCCAGCTGGTGCTGCAGGCGCGTAACGTCCCCGACCTGTCAGCGGGGGTCAACTGCTCCTTCGAGGAGCGCGCGGAGAGCGAGGGGCGCGTCGAGGGCGACCAGATCTTCTGCCTGTCCCCCTCCGCCCGCGAAGTGGCCCCCATCACCCGCGGACAGGGTGAGAGACGCGCCATTCCCCGCCCCTCTGCACTGAGGCGTCCGGATTTTGGAGCCGTGTACTGTCCTGGAATGACCTCCAGTGAAATATTTGGGATATACCATTGTTTGTGGGTGGGGGGGGGGGGATTGGTCACATTATAAATAAACAGGTGCCTCTCAGATCAGTTATGTTTATTGGAATGGACTATTCCACTGGATTCTTCTGGGGGCCTGGTTAGGGAGCGGGGTGGGAGGGAATGGCTGTACCTGATTCGCTGGCTGGATTCAGGGAACATCACTTGTGTTTCTTCCTGTGGATGAAGTAGAAATATTTCTGAAAAAAGCGATCTGAAAGAGCAATAACCTGAGATCATTAGAATTGCACTGATCTAAGATCAGTAGAATGGCACTGATTTGAGGTCTGTAAAATTACACTTATCTAAGATCAGTAGAATGGCACTGACCTGAGATCAGTATAATGGCAATGACCTGGGACTCCTCGCAGGTGGCCAGCGGGTGGTCAAGCTGTACCTCAAGTCCAAGGAGACGGGGAAGAAGTTTGCCAGCGTGGACTTCATCTTCTTCAACTGCAGCGTCCACCAGTCGTAAGTTAAGATCTTTACAACAATGTGCTTTTTCATCTTGCTCCTTCTTCATTGTTCTCGCTTTCTTCAGTCCTCCTCCTCCTCCTCCTCTTCCTGTTCCACTTCCCTTCTTTCCCGCTCCCCTTGCTGGAAGACAGAGCTTTGGAAAGCGGTGCCGGCCAGTATGGTGAGCTCACTGGTTCCACCGCCAAGCCGGGCGTGTAGAGGTCAAGGGTCAGAGCTGTTTGGGGATAGGGGTGGAGTGACATGTTTATTAGAAGATGGAGGTTCGAGTGACAAGGAAACAAAAGCCCAGTGATGGAGGCATTGCATATGTAAATGGACACCCGTTTCCCCCCCCGCCTGCCATGACCCCCCCTCTTATTGACCTCTTCCAATTGGCCAGTGGAGCCCCCAGCCCCATATGGTGTAGTACCATTTTCACCTATTGCTGATCACTGGACCCCCCCCCAGAGGATATAACGACTCACTGTCTGAGACACCTGACACTCCCCCCCCCCCCCTACATGATTCACTGCCCCCCTTCTCAAAAATCGCATCAAATGCAAGAAATCTGATATTAAATCTAATAAACCTGATATACATTTCACAGAAGTGCAGTGTGTGTCATTGGTCTGAAAGCACTGCATCAGGCTTTCCCCCTGAAATTTGTTCATAAATATATGTTTGGATTGATTTTTTTTACCCCCCCCCCCCCATTAGAAACTAGGCATTAATGTTCTTGATGAGGTCAGCTTTCTAACGATACTGAAGCCAGATTAAATGGCCTTTTACACATCTGCAGACTGGGGCTGCGTCGTCTGCATGTGTCTGCGCGTGCATGCATGTTTCTGTGTGAGTACATGTGTGGGAGTGAGTGTGTGAGAGAGAGAGTAGGTCCGTATGTCATGCATGCATCCATGTGTATGTGTATGTGTGTATGTGTGTGTGTATGTATGTCTGTGTGTGTGAGAGACTCAACTGCATAAAATGATAAAATGAGATAAAATGTGAAATTCTTCTGTCCTTAGACCAGAGACTCCATATCCTCCACTTACCCACGTGCGCGCACACACACATGCACACACACACACACACACACGCACACACGACTCCCCCTGGTGCATACCCCTCTTTTCATACACGCCATAGATCAGTCCTGTGGTCTCTCACGGAACGAGGGGTGATTTGCATGCTGTGGCCGTGCTCATATAATTAAATGCCCTACCATCCTATCAGAGAGCTCTATAATGGTGCAAATAAAATGGAAACCCATCTGCAGCTTTGATTACTGCTCGATTAAATATGTCCCTAGTAACCCCCCCACTTTAATAGTTTATTGGAGTATGACATTATGCAGATGAATCACAAACCAGACTCGGTTGTGTCTGCATATAGGAGGAGCACCGAGTCGAGATCATCTGCATGAGTTTGAACGCAACATCAATGCAAGACAAACTCATCATCAATGCAAGACAAACTCAACATTAATGCAAGACAAACTCAACATCAATGCAAGACAAATGCAACATCAATGCAAGACAAACGCAACATTAATGCAAGACAAACTCAACATTAATGCAAGACAACCTCAACATTAATGCAAGACAAACTCAACATTAATGCAAGGCAGACTCAACATTAATGCAAGACAAACTCAACATTAATGCAAGACAAACTCAACATTAATGCAAGGCAGACTCAACATTAATGCAAGACAAACTCAACATTAATGCAAGACAAACTCAACATTAATGCAAGACAAACTCAACATTAATGCAAGACAAACTCAACATTAATGCAAGGCAGACTCAACATTAATGCAAGACAAACTCAACATTAATGCAAGGCAGACTCAACATTAATGCAAGACAAACTCAACATCAATGCAAGACAAACTCAACATTAATGCAAGACAAACTCAACATTAATGCAAGGCAGACTCAACATTAATGCAAGGCAAACTCAACATTAATTTAATGTAGGGCAAACTCAACATGAATGCGAGAAGGAGAGAGAGAGAGTAGGGTCAGAGAAAGAGAAGCAGAGAGAGAGTAGGGTCAGAGAAAGAGAAGGAGAGAGAGAGCAGGGTGAGAGAAAGAGAAGGAGGGAGAGAGTAGGGTCAGAGAAAGAGAAGGAGAGAGAGAGTAGGGTCAGAGAAAGAGAAGGGGAGAGAGAGAGTAGGGTCAGAGAAAGAGTACAGGGAGAGAAAAAGTGTCACGAAACAGCTCTGTAATAACCTGCTCTGAAGTTTGCTGTCACCATCTATATGGTAAAACAGTCTTACACCCTACCAATCAAACACATAGAGAAAGACAGTGCCGGAGCTCATGGGAAATGTAGTTACTCTATGCGTGCCTACCTTATTATAGGCCATGCCGTTCTGTTGATATCGTTGACACGTAATTCTTGTAATTGTGGTAATTAATGTTCCTTTCACGATGGTCGGAATGTTTGCTTTGAGTTTAAAAGCCGTGGGTTTCGCTGTGTAATTAGCCACTGTTTGCTCTGCTTGCTTGTCACCGATGCTTCGGGAGCACTGTCCTACGGCAAGCCAAAGAGAACAGAAAGCTATCATGTTACAAATCACAATTTCTGTGAATTCAGTTTCGTTTAGTTTGCAGTCGTTGTTTAATGCGTTGTTGCCGTTATCGTTATTGCGAGCAGTGTGCTCATGTGGCACTGTGTCATATTATAAAACGCCTTTCATGTTTTAAAGCGAAGGGGAATTGATGGAGGGATGTTGTTTTCCCCGTGCAATGTTGACTTCCTCTTTGCATAAACGGTCGCTCTCGCGGCGCTGTGTTAGCGCGGCGTCACGCCGGCAAAGCAAATTTGAATTTGAGTGTAGCGGCGGCGGAGGGCGCCGCGCCGCCGTCGGGCCCCCGCGGAGAGGAAGAGGGAGAGCGGGGCTCGTCCTCGCGCGGCTCGGAGCGGGCCGGACCGTCGCCGACGACGCCCGGCCGACCTCTGACCCCGACGCGCGCGCACCCGGCGGGAGGGCATTGTTCGCCGGCCGCGGGAGGAGATAAAGAGCTCTCTCTCTCTCTGTCTCTCTCTCTCTCTGTCTGTCTCTCTCTCTCTCTCTCTCTCTCTCTGTGTCTCTCTCTCTCTCTCTCTCTCTCTGTCTCTATCTCTCTGGGGGCAGACGGGTGGGGGGCGGGGGACTTGGCAAAGCGAATCGGGGAATTGGTCCGCTGGCTATTTACATGCATAACAACAATATCAGAGCTTAGCATTAAAAAAAAGGAACCGGGGGGGTGGGGGGGGGGGGGGTGCGGCTTAATCGAGCAAGCAGGCGGCGGGGATTGTGCTTTTAACGAAAGGAGGGAGGGAGGGAGGGAGGGGGGGGTGAGAGAGAGAATAGGAACGAAAGGGCATGAAAAAAGAGAAATGACATCCATTGTGCCCAGACAGCGGGACAGCTGGGAGGGCTCGCGTTACCGTGGTAGCAGAGACGTGGGGAGCACGGCGTGAGTTTCTGTGTGAAAGGGGATAAGTGAGGATTGCTTTCGGGGAGGCGAGAGAGCCCCCCCCCCCCCCCCCCCCCCCCCCACTGGGGGGCTGAGTGGGTCGGTAGGGGCCCGGGTGACCCTCGACCCGCCCGATAGACACGCCCATTCTTCAGCACCCCATGCCATTGACCCACCCCTCAATAAAGAGAGGGGTGTTGGACCCTCACACTCTTACAATGCTTGTTAAAAAATACGCCAGACACAGTGTCCAAATTAGGAGCCGAGACACTATGTCTTTTATGTTTTCATTTTTGTTTTATTGTTCATTCAGCAAAATTCCACAGGTTCTGAAAAACAGCAGTATTTTTAATGACTCATTGCTGGGTGTTTTATGAATTGCAGCAGTTTTACAATATAAGATATTGGCATCAGTAAAAGCATTTTCAAAAGAACAGTTACTGTGGAGTCTATTTTAGTAACTATATTTAAATTGTTGTTCTCGGGGTCACTGGTCTTAAAATCCATGTTTTTTATACTGTTGAAGTAAGGCAGGGGAGAGTTCTATCACTCTTGAATGCATATATGCAATAAAAAAATGTAATAAATTAAACTGTTCATAAAATTGCTGCACACCATTTATCAAGCATTTGTAAACCATAATTGTTTTGCGAATCAGTTTAATCTCATGAGAATATGGAACTGGATCACAGCTGAGAAAGTGCCTGGGAGAGTCGGCTGAGCTGCAGACTGCCACGCATCTCACCTGAAATAGAAATGTTTCTTTTTTTTTTTGTGAAGGAACCTTTCCAGTTTTACTGCAGACTCCCATAACCTCTCATAACCTGATCACAACGCAGAAAGCAGAAACCCCAGCATTGAAACCCCTGTGGGACCTCTGGGTGCCTAATCCTGCTCTAGTGCATGGATGGGCCCCATGGCCTGGTATCTGTTATGGCTCTGTTTTAGTGCATGGATGAACCCCATAATCTAGTATTTAAGGCACTGTTCCAGTGTGTCGATGGCTAGTATCGGTTAAGGCACTGTTCCAGTGTGTGGATGGCTAGTATCGGTTAAGGCACTGTTCCAGTGTGTTGATGTCTAGTATTGGTTAAGGCACTGTTCCAGTGTGTTGATGGCTAGTATCGGTTTAGGCTCTGTTCCAGTGTGTTGAAGGCTAGTATCGGTTAAGGCACTGTTCCAGTGTGTGGATGGCTAGTATCGGTTAAGGCACTGTTCCAGTGTGTTGAAGGCTAGTATAGGTTAAGGCTCTGTTCCAGTGTGTTGATGGCTAATATCGGTTAAGGCTCTGTTCCAGTGTGTTGATGGCTAGTATTGGTTAAGGCACTGTTCCAGTGTGTTGATGGCTAGTATCGGTTAAGGCTCTGTTCCAGTGTGTTGATGGCTAGTATCGGTTAAGGCTCTGTTCCAGTGTGTTGATGGCTAGTATCGGTTAAGGCACTGTTCCTGTGTGTTGATGGCTAGTATTGGTTAAGGCACTGTTCCAGCGTGTTGATGGCTAGTATCGGTTAAGGCTCTGTTCCAGTGTGTTGATGGCTAGTATCGGTTAAGGCACTGTTCCAGTGTGTTGATGGCTAGTATTGGTTAAGGCACTGTTCCAGTGTGTTGATGGCTAGTATCGGTTAAGGCTCTGTTCCAGTGTGTTGATGGCTAGTATCGGTTAAGGCACTGTTCCAGTGTGTCGATGGCTAGTATCGGTTAAGGCACTGTTCCAGTGTGTTGATGGCTAATATTGGTTAAGGCACTGTTCCAGTGTGTGGATGACTAGTATTGGTTAAGGCTCTGTTCCAGTGTGTGGATGGCTAGTATAGGTTAAGGCTCTGTTCCAGTGTGTTGATGGCTAGTATTGGTTAAGGCACTGTTCCAGGGTGTTGATTGCTAGTATCGGTTAAGGCACTGTTCCAGTGTGTTGATGGCTAGTATAGGTTAAGGCACTTTTCCAGTGTGTGGATGGCTAGTATCGGTTAAGGCACTGTTCCAGTGTGTTGATGGCTAGTATCGGTTAAGGCACTGTTCCAGTGTGTTGATGGCTAGTATCGGTTAAGGCTCTGTTCCAGTGTGTGGATGGCTAATATCGGTTAAGGCTCTGTTCCAGTGTGTGGATGGCTAGTATCGGTTAAGGCACTGTTCCAGTGTGTTGATGGCTAGTATCGGTTAAGGCACTGTTCCAGTGTGTTGATGGCTAGTATCGGTTAAGGCACTGTTCCAGTGTGTGGATGGGCGCTACGGTCCGTTAGAGGACGATCTGGAAATGTTTCCGAAACGCGTTTCAGGCGATCAGCGTCTGCCCGAGTCTCTTTAACTCAGCCCTAAAACCCTTGTTCCTGTTCGGCAGGGGGGGGCCTGACTGATTGAGCCACCCTCATTCCCACTGCGCTGTACTGGGTTAGGATGAGAGTTCTCTGAAAGGCTCATCACACACTTGCTGTTTGTCTCTATGTTCTTAAATCTCTGACGGCTGTCTCAGGCAGTTCGCTCCTCTCCTCCTCTCCTTTTCCCTTTGTTTTTGGGTAGAGCACAGATACTCTTTTTGTTGTCTTATTGTTGCTTCCCCCATAATCTTCCCTATGCTGGACCAGCCAATCATTGCCACTCGCTCGTTGCCACACCCTTCACTGTCAGTTTGGGAAGGCGCAGACGAGCGTGCGCTCTCCTCCAGAGCACGTGATGTCATCAGGGCGATGACTGGCGGGCTCGCACAGGAGCTGGAGGACGGCTGGCGGTTTATCTTGAGGGGCCGCCGGCATTGGGGAGGCAATCGGAGGGTTTTTGGACCCAATCAGTTGATTTTCAGAAATGGGGAATTCATCGCGTTCCTACTTTACGAAGATTGCAGGGCAATTTTCATCCCGGTGGTCAGCGCTTTTTAGACCGTAGCGGCAGAGCGGTGATTCGCGAACCCCAAAAACGAGCGAAACTGGTATGACTCACCGCGTAATTTGAACCGAAATGCTCTTTTTTTTTTCTGTGGAGAGCCACGTCGTTTGATTGGTTCATATGGGCCAGTAATTGGCTGCGCGTTGTAGCTCCACCTGTTATGGGGATATCCCACCTGGTGAGGGACACATCTGGTGCTGCCTTCAGATTCGCCCGAATGAAGGCACCTTAGCAGGCATCGTTTTTTTTGGGGAACTATGGAACGAGACGCACCTCGATGCCCCGCTGCCTGAGAAGCCCGCGTTTCTGCCATTTGAGACACCTTCCCCCTGTCTGCAGAAGACCGACCGCTTGGCCGCGCGGTCTCCTCCTTATGATGTCATCAGTCGGCGCCCCATGGCCTCCCTTTCCAGATTGATTATCGGATATTGTTGATGAGTCATAGTCTCCCGTATTCCTGCCGTCTCTTGTCTCTGTCCGTGTGCGTAGGTTTGCTCATTGGCTGGGCCCCCGTCCCTGGGGGGGGGCGACGCGGTTGGCGGTTCGACCCCTGGGGGCGCGGCGGCTCGTTCACAGCCGCCTGCGGAATCGAGAAGCGGCGGTCGCTGTATCGCAGACGCGTCTCTCTCCGCAGCTGGTCTCCCCCCGCGGCGCTAGACGCCCGGAGCCAGCGAGCAGATAATATCCTCTTAATTCGCGCCCGTCTCCCCCCCTGCCTGGGATCCGTCACCTGCGCCGGCCCCCGGGGGCCAGCAATTCCAGGCGTCAGCCAGGATCTGGCTTCCTCCAGACTCATAAAAGTTAATTAATCAGTTAATTGGGTCACGTGCTTAATTACGCCGCCTCTTCTGGGCCCTCGGGGGGCGGGGGGGGGGGGGGGGGGCCTGTGCCGCGCTCAAATGTTTTCCCAAATCATCCCTAAATTAATTAATTGAACAAATCGGCTGCTTAATTGATCCAAACGAGTGCGCTTGCCAGTCCTCGTTCGGGCCCCGAGCGAGCGGCGTGCAGAGAGAGAGAGGAGAGAGAGGAGAGAGAGAGGAGAGAGAGAGGAGAGAGAGAGAGAGGAGAGAGAGAGAGAGAGAGAGAGAGGAGAGAGAGGTCACCTCCGTCCTTCAGTCCTACCCCGGTTAGAACGGTGGCTCTTGGCTTCTTGTTTGCATCTCATTTTCCGGTTTGTACCCACCTCTCCAGTCTGAGTCTTGGCTCCCCTCCCACCCCATCGCCCTTCTTTTTTTTTTTGTTCTTCTTTTCTCGTTGTATTTCTTTTAATACTTTGTAACCTTTTTATGTTCTTACTTTATCAGTTCTTTTAATTCATTACGAAGCACTTTGTGTTGCCCTAGTGTGTATGAAATGTGCTGTGTAAATGAAGGATGATTGATTGATTTAACGGGGCTGCTCTGTACTACAGCACATCTGGCAGGGTTCTGAGTTCTTAGCCAGAGCTAAAATACTGTTGCTGATAAAACAGCGGGATCGGCTCGTGTTCGCTTCCATTGGAAGTCTCGCAGACAGCGGTGTTTAATGAATGTAACGGGTGTAGGTTTTTTTTGGGGTGTTTCTCAGTACTTCTCAGCTGTGTTTGTGCGCGCATTTAAAATTTAAATTGTTTTTGAGAGTCTGGGCGTGCTGTGGGGGGGAGCAGCCGGTGGCGGTGGGGGGGAAGTGCGGGGGGGGGCTGAGATTAACTCAGATGTTCTCCTCCTGTTGCACGTGCTGGGAGACCACGGCAGGAAAGCTCTCGGGTTCGAGAGCGACAGAGCGACAGAGCGCAGTGGAGATAATCCAGCTACAGGGATCTGGAGGGTTTCTGTTCTCCCCACGCCCCACCCCACGTACACCCCCCCCCCTCCTCACTCCCTATCACTCACCACCCTCCCCACCCCAACCCCTGGGAATTAATCCACCTGCATTTGATCGTTCTCTTCAGTTCAATTCAGTGTGCTTTATTGAAAGATATTATCAACGTACTAGAACCTTTTAACCAATGAACATGCAATGCGAGCGATGGAATTATAATACTGATGACTATGCCTGCAAAGTAATGAATATAATAAAGGTGTGTGTGTGTGTGTGAGTGAGTGTATGTGGAGTCTGTGTGCGTGTGCATGTGTGTGTCTGTGGAACTGTGTGTGTGTGTTTGTGTGTGTGCATGTGTGTGTCTGTGGAACTGTGTGTGTGTGCGTGTGTCTGTGTGTGTGTATGTATGTGTGTGTGTGTGTGTGTGCGTGTGCATGTGCGCGCATGCGTGTGTGCATGTGTGTATCAGTGTGTTCCGTAAGCGCTGGCTATCGGCTGGATAACCGAACATTATAACACTTCCAGCCGGATATTCTTTTGATGCTATTTTTGGTGAGCTGCTTGTCCTGACTCAGATTGCCCAGGGCTTGTCACTGGCCACAGCAGAGTACCGGTATGCTGCAAGATTTTTCTTTGTTCCGCTTCTTCTAGCTAGTGAGTTTACTACATCAGATTAATGGCAATTGCAGACACTGGCCTGCAGGACCTGGAGTTGAGTAGCACTGATATTTCCCATAAGTGGGCCAAAGTGAATAGGGCTGCTTTCAATGAAAGGTTTAAAAGTAGATGTACAGTAATGCGCTAGCTAGCTTTCTCTTTTTATTGCAATTAAATTGCTCTTATTATTGCACAGAACTGTATTGAGCCATGACTTTAAAAGGTTTGTTAGATATTTGTATTTAATAAATACTTGCACCTGTACTGTTTCTCAGGTCCAATTCTCATTAAATCTGTCAAAATAAAATTATGAATGACAGCTGCTTCTACAGACCGAATTATTGTTATTTTTGTGAAGCATATTGGCCTGTGTGACAAAAATTTGTTTTGATCCGAATGCCTAAACATTATTTGTATCTAAATTCGTTCTGCCAACCCTGCTATTTAATTCCGCTTTTGTTACAGGCGTCACAACATGCGTTCATTGTGTCATCGTGAGTTGGCATGTTATGACAAAGATAGTTTTATAAGAACGCAAGTTGGTGCGAGTTAAGAGTTTCTGAGAGTTCCCGTGTTTCAGTGACGCAGCGTTCTGGGGGCTAGCGCGACCGCCGGGGCTTCTCGTGCTTCGTCATCGCGAGCTGCTTCGTCATCGCCGATCGCCCGCCGACGCGCGGCGTCGTTTCAGAGCGCGTCCGTCCGTCTGCTCCGCCTCGCCAAACGAAACGTTAGCCGGCGCTCGCGTCCGCTCGCTTGCTTCGTACGCTCGTCACGTCAGTCACTCTGGGCCGCGGTGGAGCGCAGAGGCGCATTCATGAAGTCTGACAGGTCTAATTGTTTTGTGCTTATTTCTGGCGGACTTATTCGGTGTACGCTACAACAGGATAATGGGAAACAAAATGGAGACGGGTCTCGACAGTAATTTCTCAGCGAAGCTATTGCCGCTGATGTCAGGGAACATTAGCCATGTGTACGCACTCCTGATACTGTGTGTGGGGGGCCCAGACATTCTGATACGGTGCGAAGTAGATTCTTCTCTCCCGGAGTTAGCGCAGTTTTTTTACTTAGCAGTTTATGTTCATATATTTCATGCTGTATTCGGATGACAAAAAAAGTTTGCTTGACTGATTTGACTATATATTGGCAGTTTTTGTTTCATTATTCATTTCTAAATACTCCTGACTAGAATTTAGTTCATTTATAATGTTTACATTTGTATTGAACCCGCCCCTCCCCGCCCAACCCTAGTCTGCTGCTGGCTATAACCCAGCTGGACATAGCATACGCTCGTGGAACACCCTGGAGTACATATGTACGTGTGCTCGCGCACGCATGTTTGTGTGTGTGTGTGTGTGTGTAACGCTGTCCTCCTCTCTTCTTGCAGCTGTCTCTCCTGTGTGAACGGCTCGTTCCCCTGCCACTGGTGCAAGTACCGCCACATGTGCACGCACAACGCCAACGACTGCTCCTTCCTGGAGGGCCGGGTCAACACGTCAGAGGTGAGGCTCCGCCCCCCACGCTCCTAGCCTCAACCGCTCTCGCGTTCCGACACGCACATCCGCGCGCGTACGTGCAATCGAACGCTCTGGCGAACACACATCAATTGACAGGCAAATATTTGATGCCAGTATTTGTGTAGTTTACACGGTTATGCATGTAAAAACTCTTTCTGTCTCTCTTTCTCTTACACTTATGCGCACACACACACACTCACTGTCATACACACGCACACACACACACACACACACACTCACTGACACACACTCACACACACACACACTCACTCACTCACACACACACACACACACACACATACACACACACACACACACTCTCACACACACACACACACACACACACTCACTGACATACACACACACACGCCCACACACACACACGCACACACACACACACACACACACTCACTGACACTCACTGACAAACACACCCACACACTCACTCACACACACACACACACACTCACACTCACTAACAAACACACCCACACACTCACTCTCACACACACACACACACACACACTCACTGACACACACTCACACACCCACACACACACACACACTCACTGACAAACACACACACACACACACACACACGGCTTGTAACGAAGTCTGAAGTTTGTAGCGGAGCTTCCGCCCCCGGCAGGTGCATTGTGGGTGTTGGGAGCTCCTCACTGTCAGACGGGGAAGGGTGAATGACTGTACAGGTCGCCTCTCCTTCCTCTCGTTTGCAAACGCTGCATTAGCATAAAAGCCGATATCAGCCACATCTCTCGTCTTCCCCTGCCTGTACAACCCAACATACACCAGAACTCCTAGCGCAGGTGACGTACCGCACCAGGGTCAACGGTTTATAAGACACCTACCTACCCCTCCTCCACCCCCTCATCCTCTCTCTCACCCCCCTTCCCATCCCCTATACACTTTAAATTTGATTGTGAAGTAAAATCTGAAGCGAATTTTCCCTATCCATATGACATCTGGCCGTCTCAAACAGGCAGATACGATGGCAGACGTAGAAGGAAAGCAACGCAAGGGGTCGTTTACATGCGCTTACCTGACCGGGGGCGTCGGGTGAATTTGGGCTTCTCTCATAAGCTAGTGGCTTTTTCACCGGCCTGCATCACGTGTGCGTTTGTGCTGTGAATTGAGCGGCGGGGCACCTCAATCCAATTAGGGGGGGGAGGGCCGCTTTATCTCCCGTCCGTCGTCCCGGACCCCCAGACACGCCCCACGCCCTCGAGCCGCGCACCAAAGGGCGGATCACGCGGGCGGAGCTTTCCCCGCCGCGCGTCGGAGCGCGCTCTGTGTGCCCGTCCTCTGCAGGCCTGCTCGTCAATAAAGACATCTGGCACACGCTGGCTTTGTCACTTTGGGGGGGGTTTGGGGGGGGTTGGGGGGGGGTTGTGCTTCGGAGTGGGTGGCTAACAGCGTGTGAGGCGTCTCCATGGGGACCCGCCTGTCCCACTCGATGTCCACTTACTCCAAGGCCACAGATGAGTGAGTGTGATTTATCAAAGAGGAGGGTAAACAAAGATCCCAATGCAGTTTGCTGAGAGTCTCTCTCTCTCTCTCTCTCTCTCTCTGGTGTCTGAGACGGTGCGGTTGTTGAGAGCTTGTTCTGACAATTTTGGACCTTTTTTTCTTTCCCTTTCTGTTAAGTTGAGCGATTTTGTTTTTTGCCGCTGTGCTCGTTTCTGTTTAGCGACGTAGCAGGTGGTTGGTTTTTCTCGGCGTGTTTCAGCCCAAGTCCTTGCTTGTATAAAGAGTCCCTCACGCCTCGTTTCCCCGCCCTGAGTTCCTGATTGTTTGTCTGCAGACTCTCTGCAGTCCCCCGGGTCCCGGGCCAAGCTTGAGGCCTGGTTCTGGCCCGGTCGCGGTGACCGTGCCTCTCAGGCCACGGACGCAAGGGTTGCCGTCCGATGTTCCGTTTCCCCGGTCCGAACGTCTCACCACTTCACTAGTACAACGAGCAGAATTCACCGGCCTCTCCTTTCCTATTAGCCAACAATGGGGCTGACTCATTTTTAATCGAGTTTGTAAGACTGATTCAATTCATTTGTTTTGTTAAATCTTCCATGAATTAGGAGCCCGCTAATGGCCTTGCTGAAAATAGAGGCTCCCATTAACAGCGTCACTCTAATTAACTTGTACACCTGTGGCGAAATGGGAATTTAAAGATTTCCAAGGGAATATCAGCGCATCACCAGTGAAGGCAGCAGGTTGACATCACTCATTTTCACCCTTCATCTTTCAGAGAATTTATATTTTTTAAAGTATGTTTGCATAAAGAGCAAAAGACAACAGCCATTTTTATTCATGAGCCTGTTTGTCTTTTTTTAATCCTGAAAGCAACAAAGTTTTTACACTGCCCCACTACAGGTGGGATTGGCATTGGTTTTCGAGACCATCTTTACCTCACCATCACACTATTTGCCTTTTAACCAATCAGTGTCGCATCTGTTTAGTGGGCAGCCAATCAGAAGTTCGATTGAGGCAACAGTCTCAGAACAGACATGCTTTTTTTCAGACCTCCTGCTCTCCTGTTTAGAAATGACACACTTTACATCGTAAGGAAATTTAATTATTTCCCTGTGTATAAATTTGGTAGGAGTAAGTATAGATCTTGCGTCTTAATGAAAAAGGGATTGCACAGAGCGAGTTCATCGATTAGTCATGTCTGTGCTGCCCAACCAGCCATCTCAAAGCTCACAGAGGCACGCAAACACCTTTTTGTCATTTTTAGAACCCGCTCAAGGTCTCTGTTCACATTTCCCCTCGTTTGCATAACTGTGACAACACATATTCTTGCATCGGCAACACAGCACCGATGTCTGTCACTACATAATAAGACACTTGCATTCAGGTGTCGGAGAAAGAAAACCAGAAACACTGTCGGCTTCTGTGCGAACCGGAAAGATATTTGTCGAGTTTCCTCGAGCCGAAATGGCTGGAGCATCGGTCAAATTTGCCACTGGATCTGTCACATTTATATGCCGACGGTCTGCCCTCTGCCCGGCGACAACTGTAATCTGGTAGGCGACGCGAAATCAGAAGCAGTGTGTCAGTCACCCGCTGAATTAGCGCGTAGCGGGCATGTCACATTATGCACAGGGGCAGGGACCTGACACACTCCTCTGTTCTTTTCAATTCAGTTTTATCTCTGTGAGCAATTTTACACAGGCACTGTCACAAAAGACAAAGCAGAAAAAACTAAATAGGTAGGAAAAGATGTGAAAGACCAGGCCCGAGGGCCCCCCAGCAACAAAATGAGGTATAAAAAAATAAAGAAGTGGGAAGAAATCTCAGGAAGAACCTGGATATAAAGGGGGGGTCCCATCCTCCATTTGTTGGTCAGGTGGCTACAGATAGGCTACATTGTAATGGGCAGGTAATGGGGAATATATCAGAGCAAACAGACACAGTGTTTGTGCTGATTTTAGCCTGAGGTGTTAAAACCCGCTGGTGAAACCGGCAGTTGAAGTGAAGAGGTGTGTGTTGACACGCGGGTCGGGGGAGCGGTGGGGGGTGGGGGGTGGGGTGCGTCTGGGCCTCCGGGGTGTGTCGCAGTGTGGGCTCGAGTCCGGAGAGGGTGGGGCCTGAGCCGCCCGCAGGCCCAGCGGCGAGCGCGGGGAACGGCCGATGAGCCTCAGATAAGCGCACGCTTATCTCCGCCCCGCCCCACGCGGCCGCTGCCGACGCCCGGCTGGCACGCGCCGCCATCGGGCTAGCGCCCGCGCCTCGCCTCCGCTCCCTGGGCTCGCCTGTCCTGCTGTGACCTGTCCACCCCTCCTCCTCTGCCTCCCCGTCCCTCTCTCCGTCCCTCTCTCCCTCTCCCTCTCCCTCTCCCTGCCCGCTCTGCAGGACAAGCAGACGAGGGGGGAAAAGAGGACAGAAGCGATGGCTCTCATTAGCATTTTCATTGCCTGATTTATAACCATTGAAGCGCCTTTTTGTTTAAAAGATAATAAAACCCCAGATTTCCCGATTAAATTGATCTTATTTTGGCTAATTAGACGATGGATCAAAAATGACAGCGGCCGCCCACTCTGGTTTTCACTGAAGAGAGAGAGAGGCAGAGAAAGTGAGAAATAGACCGAGAGAGAGTGAGAGAGAGAGAGAAAGAGAGCACCAGAGAGAGCATGAGAGAGATGAAGGGAGGCACTCTTCGGGAAAATGTAGCCCAACCACATCCTGGACTCCAAAACCCACTTCAGAGGAATCCTTGTGGTTTGAGTAGCTTTTGGCTTTATCGAAAAAGGAATAGCTTTGCACAAAGAAACCAATTGCAGCATTCTGCGGTCTGTTTGTAGGGGGGAGAAGGAGCCGGCTACGGGTTTCGCTTCAGTGTCAACATGAAGCGAAAGGTGCTTTTGGGGTCGTTACCAGGTCACTGAGCAGCTACTGTGTGCAAATTGATATTTTTTTCTTTTTTGTTTTTCAAACGAGCTTGCACACCTTCACTGGAGAATAGGACAGACAGGAGTAAAGAACTACACGTGAAACTCTTAACTGCCATGCTGATTACCTTTGACCTCTGGGGGTCATGCTCTGACCTGTCGGCCATTAGTGCAGTAACACCAAGTTTGTTGGCAGGGAAACCAAAAGCTTAAATGTAGGTTTATAATTGAAAGTGAAAACCGTATTTTTTTGGCCACATAATTGGGCCTTACAGCCAGAGGTGACCCTGCTCACTCCTCGCTATGGCTGCTTAAAGGCATATTTCACCCTTTCATAACATAAGTCATTTTTTGGAGGCTACCACACTTTTGCAGTAGTGTGAATACTGGCAACATCAGAAGCTCCTGTTGGCCGTTGTCAACATCGTCTTTTCTCTCGTTTGTCAAGCTCTCAATTCACTCCCATGCATTTTCAGGACATTGTATTGATCTTTTATCCTCCGTAGTTAGCTTGTGCTTTAAAACTATTAATTTTGGCAATGTCTCGTAAACGAATGGGAGTGAATTGTGAGCCTGACAACTATTACTGTATCACACTATTGCAACAAGTGGGTTAGCCTCTACAAAATGACAAAATGCGCTTAATACGGTGAAGTTCACACTTAGTACGGTTATGAACAATAGCGACAACCAGTAGTGATGAGTCCTGCTCGAAACAGGGAGTGACCACCGAAGTTGACTCTAGTTTCGATGCAAACGAGCTTGGTTGTGCAAGTATGGAGGGGAATGGGAGTGGACAGCTGGTAGCAGATATGCAATGGTTAGCTGCGTAATGCTCCCAGGCTTTCTTTCACTCCCTGAAACCAGAAGAAGAACTTCCAACAGAGAGCGCGCTGTTGCGTATTGTTAAAAGAAGCGATGTTGAGTACTGTTTAAAGAAGCTTTATTCGACACTGCTGTGTGTTCGCTGCCCGTTTCAGACGTGGAATCATTCATCTTGTCCTGCTTCTCTTGGCAGATACCAACAAATATTTGAATGACCACGTCCATTTTTGTTGACATTGTAAGCGTTCTCGGAATTCTTTTTCTTTTTTTGTGAACAATTATTTTTATTCTCAGAAATGTAAGGCATACATTGCAGAAAGTCTTCCATAAAGGGATCACGTGTCTGGCATTCGCAGTCTTCGCATGTGAGGACGCAGAATATGAGTGACTCCAGTTAATAACTTTGGTTGTCGAGCACCAAAATTCAGGTAGAAAGGGGCCTGTGGGATTCAGTGCTTTATGAGATCACAGGGCTCGGCCACGCCCACATTCTGAGAGCCAGGAAATGATGCGATCATCAATTCTAGCAGCCTTAGTCACAGCTTGCCCCAGCAGTTTAGCCTTTTCTCTGCCGTCATTGGCCCTCCCTCGTGTCAGTCCCTGGGTCGGGAGAGACCCACAGCTACCGCCAGGACTCCTCCCACTTATCTCTGGCCCCGCCCTCTTTCTCAGGGGACTTGCCGCCGGTCGCTGGCCGGACGGGGTGTCGGATGAAAACAGAGCTGAGTGTCGCTGACGCAGTCACCATCATGCGAGCGAGCTCGCCACTGTCTGCTCCCCGTGACCTCGACCGCCCCCCCCCGGCCCTCTCTCTCGATACGCTCCGCTCTCGGAGCTGGGGGTCCAGCACCTGCGTCTCGGTGCCCCCTGGGGGTGGGAGGAGGACAGCGCACTCCGTGCCTCTGCTCTAATCCATTAATTATAAAATCCATTAGCGAGGACGGGAGCGTTGTTCTAGCCTCTCGTCTCCCTCGTTAAACACTCCTCGGTTGGACTGGGACGTGACAGCGTTGCAAATCCCTCGCACCCCTTTTATAATTCAATATTCAGCACCTACCGCTCTGCCCTCTGTCATCTTAGCACAGGACGGGGAGGAGGCTGAAGCCCGTTTCGGTCCAAGAGGGGCCGTCCGCATTGTAAATTTAACAGAAGGTTGCCAAGCGCGCTTCTGAGACGGGTGTAGACTCAGTGCACCATCGGCGCACGTGGCGACCTGGTGTAATTCTCTGGCTCCCCCTCCTCATGTTCATTAATTCATGCGTGTGTTAACATCTAAAATGCCCTATTTTATGGTGATCACGCGATTTGATGCCGTGTAATGCCGTTATTAACGCTTAATTAGACGTTTACGACTTGTACGTATTATAAAAGGTGATGGAATTCTTTTGGTTATACAACCTATTGCTTTTCCGAGTTTCCTTCTAAAACTGCATTGAAACCATTTTGCACATGTTAATTACTATCCATTTATTTGCTCTCATCCAGTACAGGGCACATAGCTTGCATTGAAAATGCATCCGTAACCCACCTGGGAATTGAACCTGCGACCTTCTGGTTATGCTGGTTCTTTAGCCTTTAAGCTGGTTCTGAGCCCCCTTCAAAAAAAAAAAAAAGAAAGTGTCCTTGGTGGTTGTCTGCCAAGTGTAGTATGTGACAAAACAAGGCGCGGATATAAGAAAGTGGGCTCAAATGGGCCAATCAGCGGTGAGTATCTGGCGCGGTTCCTGTGTTCCTTTCTTGGTTCTTTTTTTTGTTGTTGTCTGCCACAGTTTTGGGCGGAGGGGGAGCTGGCCTTTCACGTGGCCTTCAGCAGGGGTCTGAAGGTGTCTGGTCCTTATCGAGTTGTTCGTCCCTGCGGCTCGGCCGGGGACGCGGCGGCCGGCTTCCTTTGTCGTTTTGCCGAAAATAACATGAAAAGGCGGGCAGTCCCTGAAAGGCTTTTATGTGTTTTTCTCTGTTTGAGTGGCTGAGAGCCTCACGTGGAACGCGTTGGGCTCTCCACGGGAACGCCTCGTCGTGTTCAGCGCGCCGAGCGCATGGCGGGGGCCAGGCTGCTGGATTGGGCTGCGCTGGTGTTCTGTTAGCTGCAGCGATTTGGAAGTGGCGCATCCTGTTGGATGGGGTGTTAGCTTAGCCGGCTCTCTGGTGTTGTGTGTGTGGCGTTTTGGATACGGTGCAGTGTAAATGGCATGCATTATTTATGAGTCCTGCAGCCTGTGAACCACACTCACACTCGTGTACATACAAATATACACACACTCACACTCGTGTACATACAAATATACACACAAACACACACACACTCACTCATGTACATACAAATATACACACAAACACACACACACTCACTCATGCACCCACACACACTCACTCATGCACCGACAGACACACACACACACACACACACTCGTGTACATACAAATATACACACACACTCTCACTCATGTACATACAAATATACACACACACTCTCACTCATGTACATACAAATATACACACACTCTCACTCATGTACATACAAATATACACACACACTCACACTCGTGTACATACAAATATACACACAAACACATGCATACACACTCACTCATGCACCCACACACACACAACACACACTTTTACACATACACGAACACACATGAACACACGCACACAAACACTCACGCAATCACTCGCACTTGTGTGCACACACACACACACACACACTCATTCATACCCACACACTTGTACACACACATGTATGCACTCACTCACTCTGGTATGCACATGCTTTCATGCTTTTCACAGAGAAATGGAGATTGAGAGAACGAGATGGATAAGGAGAGTGAGTGAGAGAGACATGGGGTTGGAGAGAGATGGAGAAATGGCAATGGAGAGAAGCAGGTGGAGGGAGGGAGATGGATACATATAAAGTGGACAGACCTGGAGTTGGAGAGAAATAGACCAGTGGGAATGGAGAGAGGAATGGAGAGCGAGATAGATGGAGATGGAGAGAGAGATGGAGTTGGCGAGAGAGATAAAGAGATGGAGATGGAGATGGTGACGGAGAGAGAGAGAGAGAGAGAGAGCGAGGCTCCCCGGAGAAAGCGGGAGAGATCTGCCTGTTTAACGGTCTGCCTCCGACAGCCTTCCTCCCGCCCGCGATATCGAGAGCAAACGTTAGCTTTGAACCCGGAGCCCGCGCCGTCTAACGGAATTCATCTCCGCCTCCTTTAAAAACCCTCGCTCATTAATCATTCAAGTGTTCCCTCCGCCAGCGCTCAACCACCCCCTCCAACCCCCCCTCCAACCCCCCACCCCCCCAATCGTGTTTTCTCTCCTCCCACGCCAGGATGTGTCCGGGCGGCTCGGCGGCTACGCGCTCGCCGTGATTTGTGCGAAGCGCTAAAAGCGTCGCTAGCAGCCGCGCGGCCGGAGAGAGAGAGAGAGAGAGAGAGAGAGAGAGAGAGAGAGAGAGAGAGAGAGAGAGAGAGAGAGAGAGAGAGAGAGAGAGAGACACAGAGAGAGAGAGAGAGAGAGAGAGAGACACAGAGAGAGAGAGAGAGAGAGAGAGAGAGAGAGAGAGAGAGAGAGAGAGAGAGACACAGAGAGAGAGAGAGAGAGAGAGAGAGACACAGAGACACAGAGAGAGAGAGAGAGAGAGAGAGAGAGAGAGAGAGAGAGAGAGAGAGACACAGAGAGAGAGAGAGAGAGAGAGAGAGAGAGAGAGAGAGAGAGAGGCGCTGTTTATAACGGGGCTTTCTTTCGGCTATCCGTCGCGCCGCATCCGTCGCGCTCTGTCTCTCGCTCAATCTCGCTGGTACCGCTAACGACCCCCCGACTCGTGTTCTCGGAGGCGTTCTGCGGAGCCTCTTTTTTTTCGGAGACGCTTATCGGCAAGTCGCCGTCGGCCCGACACGGGCCCGGGAGACGAGCGGCGGCAGCGGGTGGGACGAGGGAGCTAGCGTTCCGTCAGAGCTAGCGCGACGCTAAGCCGCGGTCCGCGGAGAAGGCGGGAATCGGAAGATCCGTCGGCGGTCCGTCACCCCGCTCGTCTCCGCCCGTGTGACCCCGCCCAGGTCCCCGTCATGGCGGGGTGTGTGCAGAGACAGACAGACAGACAGACAGACAGCCCAGCCGCGTGTGAAAGGCGGAGCGCTGCGGTTTAACGGGTGTCTGGGTAATGTAGTGCGACCGCACGCTTCGCTCGGTTTTATTATTGTTTTGTCTTTCGGTGCAGGTGTGGGCGGGGGATGGGGACGGGACAAACAAACAGAAACCAGCACGGGGGGGGGTGGGGTGGGGGGGGGGGTACTCTGTTCGCCCTCTGTGCTCGCTGTAGTTTATTTATTTATTTATTTTTTGTCATTTTAATTGTCAAAACTGTCTGGACTACAGGGAGCAGATCCACAGAAATGGCAGGTCTGGCTGACTTTTGGCAAACCCGGGACTAACCCGGGACTAACCTGGGGGTAACCAGACTGTCGGCTCGTGACTTTCCTCTTTTCTGAAAGAATAAAACGGAGGCAGAGACTTGAATGGAATCCCCTGGTAAAAATCTATTCTGGTTATTCCTCTCCTTGCAGCGTTCTGACACCTGCCAAAAGTGAAATGAAATTCATGAAATTCTTCTTTTACCCGCCCCCCCACCCCCACCCCCGCCCCCCGCCGTCTTCATACCCAGTACTCATGTCATCCTCCTTTCAGAACGTCGCACGCCTGCTCTCAGGCGTCAAAGATAGGCCGAGCCGGCGTTTCTCCAGTAACCTTGAGCCCTGAGCTGGGGCGGAACCTTCCGGAAAGCTTGGGGGGGGGGCTTCATTCTGGAAGGCGCTGTGCGTGGGGGCGAGGGGGTCCGCCTGCGTCCCCTTCCTCAGAAACGACCCCCCCCCCCCCCCCCCCCCCCGTATTCAGGGGAGAAACGCACGCCGGAACTCTTCGCCCGCCACAACGCCAGCTCCGCTTCGGGCTGCGTCCTCAGGGCCTGGACTCGCCGCCGCCCCCTCCTGGCCGCCCGCGTGGGGGAGAAGGCCGCGCCGACAGGAGACAGATGGAGGCGGGCGGGGCAGGCGTGCGCACCGGCGCGGATCGACACGCTCGCCCGCCTGCCCGAAGCAGCCCGAGCGGAGCGCCCAAACCCGCTCCCCGCTCCCCTTCCCCGCGCCCCTCGCCGCTCTGGCGCTCTCCTGATTCCTCGGCGAAGGGGCCGTGTAGATAGCTCGAGCTCGTCTCTTACATCATTAGCGCCCTTCTATTAATACCCTTCTCCAGCTTCCCCTCGCTGTCAGGAAGCTTTAGGCGCTTAATTAACCATGTTGTTTGGAGTTTTAAAAATTATTTCCCCCTCCCCCCCCGGCCCCCCCGCCACACTGCCGCGTGCCGAGAATGCGCGAACGCCGCGGTTCGTCCCGCGACTTTACTCCCCGCCTCATGCATATTGATCGCGGCGGGGTGGATATTGGACCCCCCCCCCCCAAACCCCCCCGACTCCCCCTTCCCCATTATATCAAAAAAAATTCAAATCTTGCCTCCCCGCTCAAACTGCGATGCAGGCTCATTAGCGGCGCTTAATTTAATGGCGGTTTAAGGAAAAACAAACGGAACGAAGCGCTAGGCAAACAGACCGCGGGCCTCGCTCAGCTAATAGCGGGTAAACGAGCCCAGTCTCACTCATATTCCCCCTCTTTAAAAAACAAACAAAAAAAGAAGAATGAATGAATGTTTTGGCCTGTGTTTTTGTAGAAGCGTAAATATTCATGTGCGGTTTCATCTTCAAATGCAAATTCAAACTCGGTTAAAGAAAAAAAAAGCTTTTCCTCGTCTAATTTGCGATGAATGGAGTTTTTTGTGGTGCAGCGTGGTACGAGTACACGCAGTGGTCCAGGTCTGTGACGTTATAGTACATTTACATTCCAGAAAGTTTTAGAAGAAAAAAAGCACACTCGCACACTCAGACTGAGCATGCTCGCACATGCTCAGACTATGCTAAGGAAGCGCTGCGTCAGTATGAGACGAGGATGAGGAAGGCTGTGAACCTGTCCAGCTCCACCACCACGTTTCCCCCGACTGGCAGTGCCCCGCGGGCACCAGGCATAGCGAGGACGGTCGCCACGGCGCCAACACGCGCCGTGCGTTTACTCTGTTCCCCCCTGCTGTGCGGTTACCACGCCGACGCCGTGGCCGACCCGGACCCGGTTTCCTCCCCCCGCTGAAACTCTGCTCTCCTTGGCCGACCCCGAACTCCCAAATTGGCTTTGGTGACGGCGATGGCGAACGCGGCGATGGCGAATGCGGGCGCCGCCAGCGAGGCACAGAATGAAACAAAAGGCAGAGACTCGGGAACGAGCCTCCCGCGTCATCGCTTCAGCGCCCACCCAGTCTGGACTTCGCTCGTTGCCATGGAAACCCAGCAGGGACCCCCCCCAAACACTTTTTTTATGCTTTGTCCTATTTGTGAACCCAAAATATAACTGTGCAAAAAAAATGTTTTTAAAAAAATGTAACTAAATAAATAACAAGTGAGTATTTTATGGATTCTGTCATGTAGTTACGCCAGCAAGCATCTCTGACTTTTTCACATTCTCTTTCTCGCTCAAATGGCACACACACGCACACATACTCACGCACGCACGCGCACGCACGCACGCACACACGCACGCACACACACACACACACACACACAGACACACAGACACACACACGCACACACACACACACAGGCCGTTGACTCTAGAGTATCCGGTGTGTGCTGAACCTCTCTCGCGCAGTTGATGGGATAAATGTATCGGCTAATCCTCCCCACTGAGACTATGCAAACTGTCCTCAATCAGATGTGAGACTAAAGCCTTCAATTTCCTGTTGACAGATATAATCTCTCTCTCTCTCTCTCTCTCTCTCTCTCTCTCTCTCTCCCCCCCCTCTGTCTCTCTCTCTCTCTCTCCCTCCCTCCCTCCCTCCCCCCCTCTCCCTCCCTCCCTCCCCCCCCCCCCCCGCCTCTCTCTCTCTCCCAGGAGTGTCCCCAGATCCTGCCCTCCACGCAGATCTACATCCCGGTGGGCGTGATGAAGCCCATCACCCTGCTGGCCCGGAACCTTCCGCAGCCGCAGTCGGGCCAGCGCAACTACGAGTGCATCTTCCGCTTCCAGGGCCGGGTGCAGAGCGTCACCGCCCTGCGCTTCAACAGCTCCAGCATCCAGTGCCAGCGCACCTCCGTGAGTCAGCCCCGCCCACGCCCCGCCCACAACCCCGCCCCCACCCCGCCCACGCCCCCTCCCACACCCACACCACACTCAGGGCCGGGTGCTGAGCGTCACCGCCCTGCGCTTCAACAGCAGCAGCATCCAGTGCCAGCGCACCTCCGTGAGTCTGCCCCGCCCACGCCCCGCCCACACCACACCACACCCCCTCCCACACCCACACCACACCCAGGGCCGGGTGCTGAGCGTCACCGCCCTGCGCTTCAACAGCAGCAGCATCCAGTGCCAGCGCACCTCCGTGAGTCTGCCCCGCCCACGCCCCGCCCACAACCCCGCCCCCACCCTACCCACAACCCCGCCCACACCACACCCAGGGCCGGGTGCTGAGCGTCACCGCCCTGCGCTTCAACAGCAGCAGCATCCAGTGCCAGCGCACCTCCGTGAGTCTGCCCCGCCCACGCCCCGCCCACAACCCCGCCCTCACCCCGCCCACGCCCCCTCCCACACCCACACCACACCCAGGGCCGGGTGCTGAGCGTCACCGCCCTGCGCTTCAACAGCAGCAGCATCCAGTGCCAGCGCACCTCCGTGAGTCTGCCCCGCCCACGCCCCGCCCACGCCCCGCCCACAACCCCGCCCCCACCCTACCCACAACCCCGCCCACACCACACCCAGGGCCGGGTGCTGAGCGTCACCGCCCTGCGCTTCAACAGCAGCAGCATCCAGTGCCAGCGCACCTCCGTGAGTCTGCCCCGCCCACGCCCCGCCCACGCCCCGCCCACAACCCCGCCCTCACCCTGCCCACGCCCCCTCCCACACCCACACCACACCCAGGGCCGGGTGCTGAGCGTCACCGCCCTGCGCTTCAACAGCAGCAGCATCCAGTGCCAGCGCACCTCCGTGAGTCTGCCCCGCCCGCAACCACGCCCACAACCCCGCCCACACCACACCCACACCCTGCCCACGCCCACACCCCGCCCAGGGCCGGGTGCTGAGCGTCACCGCCCTGCGCTTCAACAGCAGCAGCATCCAGTGCCAGCGCAGCACAGTGAGTCTGCCCCGCCCACGCCCCGCCCACAACCCCGCCCACAACCCCGCCCCCCTCCAGGCCCCTCCCCGCGGAGGCTCCTCCCACTGTAACTCAGTTAGCATTGAGCAGTTAGCATATGCTCTTATCCAGAATAACGGCTTATAATACAATTATATAACAGCTTCTTATAGACACAGTCATGTGAAGCAGAATAACTCATTTCACATACAGTCCATCTATTTAATGTTGTAATAGATGGATATTTTACTGAAGCAGTCCAGGTTAAGAGCCTTTGGATACAGTGGCCACACTGAAATAAATGACACTACGCTGCTACCCCTCTCCCATCTGACATCCTGGCTTCTCGGTCTCAGGCGCGTGCGATTTTCCCCAGAATGCAACGCCTCTTTCTGTCACCGACTTAGTCTCCTCCACACGAAACCCGGGAGGCTGGGAGTTTGAGTCTGAGGCGGGGGTAAAGCCGCAGTTCTTATCCCGCCAGCTGCGGACGATCTTTAAAACGTCTGGGCAAGGCGCACGTGCCAGAACCCCACCAATGACAGCAATACACAAATATCATAAATGTTCAGTCTGGCGCATCGGTTGTCATTATGTGGTCTGTGGCGAAGGAACCCCGCTGGCAGTTTGCGAAGCGAAAGTAACAATTTTCTGAAAATTGCACGAGCAATATTTACGCGGCCGCTTTTCCGCGGCGGCGGCGCGAAAGCGCGGCGCTCAGACGCGCGGGCCACGCCCGTCACAGACCCGACGGCTGGAAGTCGTTTCGCGCTAATTACGTGTTTCAAACACGCGAGTAATTTGTTTTGTTTAAACGGTTTTTAGTCGGTCTGCCAGGATTTTCGGAACCGCGGTCCGTCGGGGGAGGGAGGAAAAAAAATAACGGAGGAGAGCTGGCCGGGAGAATCGGAGGCAAGACGGAGAGCGTGTGCCCGGGCGCGGACGGGCCTGCCAGGGAACGCAGGCTGCAGCCCAGCCGAACGGCCTCGTGGGAAGTCACGGCGTCTGCTCGGCTGCCGTCTCCTTCGAAAGGCCGCGATTGGACAGGGCGCGAAGGGGAGGAACGGGAGTTTGCACATGAATGTGCAGTACAACATAATTATAGTGCACTAGTGGGTGCAGGAGGGTGATCGAGGACGCAGTGATTCAGGTGGAAAGCGTTGGTTGTGGCGTAAGGTGCGGCCAGGAAAACCGTAATTAACGCGTGGCGTTCAGCGTTATCGGGGCCGCGTTAGTCGCTGGTGTGTTTTCAGCGTTTGGTGGGAGACGGGTAGTGACTCTGCAGTCCTGACTCCAGTGGGGAGCCCATTCCACAACATTGGGATGTGTGTGTGTGTATACGCTTGTTTGTGTGAGTGTATGCGTGTGTGTGGACATGGACATGGGCATGTGTGTGAGTGTGTGCGTGTGTGTGTCTATGTGTGTGGACATGGGCATGTTTGTGTGTGTGTGTGCGCGCGCGCCCACACATGGTTGTGTGTATGTACATGTGTGAGTATGTTTGTTAGGGATGCACCGATATGAAGATTTCTGACTGATACCGATTCTGATTATTTAGGGAAAATATTGGCCAGTACCAATATCGTTTGTGTGGAGATTCTGCTTCCGTAAATTTGTTTTTATGAACAACCATTTAGAATCTTTCCATTCTAGTAAACACGATTTTAGTTTTAAAGTAATGCAACAAAGTTAAACATTTATTTTCGGACATTTCCCCACATTCATCCGACTTAAAATGTGTTCTTCCAACTGAAAGCGCATTCCTATTTATGAAGTGATTATCAGTGTTTCCCCTGGAATTAGTTTCGGGTCTGGTGGTACGCACTGTAACACCCCTAAACAGACGCGGCACGCTGGGCCCCATGTTGACACGGTTGGATGGTGCCCCGCGTAGCCAAATTGTTATAGATTTCCAAACGAGTACATATTTGGTGTTGTTTTTCGGCATTTTAAAAAAAGAATGTTGTTGACTTGGCAGCCCACCGGGTCTGTACAATTACAGAGGAAACACTGAATATGGAAAACAAAGTGCAATTATTCTGTATCTGACAGGCAAATGAAAACCAACTCTTGGATTACAAGTAAACAATACTTTTTTTTTCTCTCTCTCTCTTTCTTTTCCTCTCAAACTATCAATCAGTGCATCCCTAGTGTGTGTGTGTGTGTGTGTGTGTGTGGGAGGGCTGGGGTTTTCTTGTTAATTGGCTGTGTAAACAGGAGGTTGTTAATCCAGAGCTGTTTGGTGTGAACCGTGGCGCGGGGCCAGGCTGTTGTAATCACGTTAGCACGTTAGCGCGTTAGCGCGCCGCCCGGCCATCTCCTGAGGAACGGAGGCGCTGCGCGCGCGCGTGCGCCTGCTGGAGGAGCGGAGCGGGGCGAGACGAGCGGTGACATCGCAGATGGATCTGCGGCCGCTGCCGCCACCGTCTCCCCCCCCGCACGGTCCAAAAAGGAAAAAAGAGGAAGCGTCTGGATCCTCGCTCACTGCTGTCAGGGGTGGCTGCCGTTCCCTCGTTCTTTTTTTCCTCTCCTTTCC
>NC_049211.1:33836842-33866842 GCF_013347855.1 Anguilla anguilla
CTCCCCTCGTTTGGAATACTCCTCCCTTCTCTCTCTCTCCCTCTCTCTCTCTCTCTCTCTCTCTGTCTCTCTCCTGTCTCTCTGTACTTTGAGCTGAGTGATATTGGTAGCATGTCCTATTTGAAACACCATACTTATGGTTTCCTGTGCACTGATTGAACACCCCCTCCTCGTGTTTGCATGCATGTGTGCGTATGTGTGTGTTTGTGCATGCATGCGTGTGTATGTGTGTGTGCTTCATGTCCTCATCATGTTAGTGAGTATTTGAGGTGGGAAGGGCAGGGCTCTGTGGTTGTGTGGTCTGACCCCCCCCCCCCCCCCCCCCCCAGTCTAGCAGGCTTGTTTAGTGGTCTTCTTTAATTGGGCATTGTGCTTTTAATTGGCCTAACTGACAGTGTTCATTAATCTCTCTGGGGTACCAGAGGAGTACTGAAACTGCTGGTCTTGAGCTGGGGTGTTTCTTCGCCGAAATTATTAGCTTTAAAGTACAAGCTAACTACGGGGAATAGATCGATAAAAGAGAGAACGAATGTCAGAAATTATGTTTTGATATCTGATGTACTTTCAATGTTTTATTGCCTTATTAATGAAAAACATCGAGAAAAAAGTTGTGTTATTTTAACTAAATGATGTAGGCTGTCCTGGATTATATGGAGAGCTATAGTTTCTGCAACCTGGGAGGAAGCAAATAATTTCTAGTGCAGCTAATTGGCCTATAGAATCTATTATAGAATACCTCAGCCAAGTACAGTCATTGTGTATGCTTACGTCATAACAAAAATAAATCGAACTACTTGTATTAATGCAGTAGCCTCTCTGAAAATAATTTCTCTACAGTATAGTTAACCTAGCCCTAAAAAAAAGCTTATTAGCTCAAAAGAAGTTACCATTGATTAAGAGAAAAACATTGCATTGTTGTATTATCATCAGTAGTTGTTTTGTGCTTTGGAACTGTTCATTTTGGTGAGGTCCATAAAATAAATTAGTTAACTGGAAGCCTGACAACCAGGAGGAACGGCCATGATGTTAACAGTCAGAAAGGACAGCCGATGCTGCTAGAATTCATGCTAAAAAAAAAAAAGACAACGGGATGGCTTCACAAAATCGATTGCGTAATACCAAAGTGAGATATCTTTTTAGCACAATGAATTCAGTTGTCCTCTCTGTTATTTTTTTGGCCTTGTCGCCTTCTTGTGGAAACGTTTCCCGTCTTTTAAAAGTATCCTCCAGTGTTCTCTGCTCAGCTGCGGTCTTGTTTTGGGTGAATCACGAGAAGTCGGAGCAGCGTTTCTTCAGGTGCTTTACGAAATTCTTTTTGTCAAGAGGCTGTGCTAATGCCTCCTCTTGAAACTCTGGCATTGCAAAGCGGTCATGGGACTGCTTTGGGATTCCACTTTGTGAAAGTTCCACTCAGCAGACATTTGCTGCAGATAGCGGTTAGTTTCATAGACAACCGCTTCGTTCGTGGTGGCGAATGGGGAGTGCTTGTTCACGGGGGCGATGCGCCTAGCGACGTGTCCTAGCTGAGGCCCGATCCTTAAAATGTGGTGGTATCATGAGCCAATACCAATCCAGGACATCCCTACCGCACACAACAGGTTGTCTGGGGGGGAGGGGGTTGGAATACATGGCCCACCGCCGAGCCAATCGGGTCGCTTCTTACCACTGAAAACTGTTCTGCTTCAAGGGTAAAGCAGTAATACGCGGCAAAGCTGGGTTTGATGCGCTGGAAAACATGCTTACGGCTGATGTTTTCTCCTCCCTGGTCCCATTTCACAGAGGGGTTTTTGTCTGGGTGTCAAAGAAGGTCACCTGTGCATGGATGGTTTCTGATGTAGTCATTTTAAGGAAGGTCAGTGGTAGGTGATAGGTGTGTACTGTAATTCTGCTAAGGAAGGTCACCCGTGCACGTATGGTGTGTGATGTAATCAGTCTAAGGAAGGTCACCAGTAGATGGATGCTGTGTGGTGGAGTTCTGCTAAGGAAGGTCACCTGTGCGTGGATGGTGTGTGATGTAGTCTGTCTAAGGAAGGTCACCAGTAGATGGATGCTGTGTGGTGTAGTTCTGCTAAGGAAGGTCACTCGTGCATGGATGGTGTGTGATGTAGTCAGTCTAAGGAAGGTCACCAGTAGATGGATGCTGTGTGGTGGAGTTCTGCTAAGGAAGGTCAACTGTGCATGGATGGTGTGTGATGTAGTCCTGCTAAGTGCAGAAAGCCAGTCCAGTGGCAGAGTAACTCTCAGCTGAAGCTCTAGTGATAGATTCTCTGGTCTTTACATGATCCGGATGGCTTGTCCGATTGACTGAGTTTGCTGCGCCAGCCAGTCCGCATGTAATATAGGTCAGTGAAACTGCACTGCATCAGTGCACTTCTGATCCAAAGAATGAGCCGGGCTCTCTGTAGGTGTGCGATGTGCTTAAGGGGGTGTGGCCTGGCTGTTCTGGACCCGCCCAGCTCTGACCGCCAGTCAGCAGCCACGGGAGCAAGCAACACAGGGGGAGGAGCTCAGTGGGCATTGTGTGACTTTTTACTACTTCAGTCAGTTTTAAACTGCTTCCGCTGTTCTGATTGGAGCCTGCCTTGCTTGTGTCTTCCAGTATGACTATGACGGGAATGACATCAGTGACCTGCCGGTGGACCTGTCCGTGGTGTGGAATGGAAACTTTGTCATCGACAACCCCTACAATATCCAAGGTAACCCACCATAGTTTCAAAGGTACCCACTCTGATCTCCATAGTAAACCATTGAAATAACCAAGGTAACCTCTACAGTGTCCAAGGTAACATCTAAAATATCAGAGGTAACCGTGACTCGCCACCCCCTCCCTCACCCCATCTCATGAGCCCTATTCGTCCCTCAGCCCAATCTCTCTGACCCCTTTCTATCCCAGGTAACAGGCATGAAAACCATTTCACACGCCTTTTTTTCAACTGGAACTTTCACTTTTACACACGCTGTGACATTGTCTGGTTTGTCGTTTGAATTGGCCTAAAAGTCAAGTTGGCTTGCCATTATGTAATCACTAACACTGACTCAGAAAAGGCAAAAAAACTCAAATGTAAGTCAGTGGTAGCAAAGATGATTCCAACACTGTTACTGGTACTGCGAGACTAAATACATAAGACGGGAAGAGCACTGCACTTCTGCATTATGAGAGGAAGTGGTCCTCTAACACAGGAAGTTTCTGTCTACCCCATGGGAAGTGTCTTTCTGGTACACAGGAAATGTCTCTACTACTGTAGGAAATATCTGAGGTGTCTCTAACAGACAGGAAATGTCTGATACACATGAAGTGTCTATTACACGCAGAGTATCCAAAGGGAGTGTCTATCAACACACAGATAGTGTCTGTCTGAAGTCTTTCTCTCTGACTGGGGGAGAATGCAGGCATGTGTAACTTTGGAAGCGAATTTAAACGGTTAATTGTGAACAGGGTCGTCAGTATCGTCCTCCAGCTTTGCAGCATTAGCCAAATCCCGGTTGTAAAAAGTTCACTTGAGTTCCCCTGCCTTTTCTGTCTGATTTGGGTTCAAATGCGTATCCCAACCCATTTGGCAAGGCTGGCGGAGACTGAGGACCCAACCGGACCACCTCACCTGCGCGGTTCGCTACACTGTTCACCTGCTCGTTTCTGACTCTGACCTCTAAAAGGGCACGTTGTCTGAGCTCCTGTACCTGCAGCTGCTGGCCTTCCTGTCTGTCTGTGTGCCCCCCCCCCCCCCCCCCCCCCCCCCACTCCACCCCACCCCCCCACCCCACCGCAGCCACCCCGGGGGGAGGGGAGGACAGTCAGTGTAAAGTCACAGCACAGAAGGCCGCGGTGAATAATTACCCCTGAAATAGTGCGCGCTCATTAATGCCGTTGATGAATCGCTGCTGCGGGGAGCTCGCTTCTCTTATAGATGAGAGAACAAACCCCCCAAAATGGCCCCCAAAAACCTGCGCCGGCCAGCGCCTCGCTCCTCTCGCTGCGTACGGGGGGGGGGGGGGGGGGGGGGGGGTGGGGGGGAGCCGACGACAGTTCTGAGGTCCGTCTGGAGGAAAAAAAACAAGTTTCTGTCGCCGCGGAATTGGCGGCGCAGTCTGAGTGTTCCATATTTAGAAACCTGGCAGACGCCAGAAACCTTAAAACTGCTCTGCCTGCTGTGATTGGTCCTTCTGAGTGCTCCCTCTGCTGCTTTCTGTGGTCTTTCTCGCACGCGTGCCGTCCTTCTTTTTTCAGCTCCTTGTCGACTTTTCCCTCTTACAGTCATTATGCCTTGTTTTTCTCAGGCTTTCCTCCTAGTATTCTCTCTCTCTCTCTCTCTCTCTCTCTCTCTCTCTCTCTCTCTCTCTCTCTCTCTCTCTCTCTCTCTGTCTCTCTCTCTCTCTCTCTCTCCCTTCTGTATTTTTTCCCATTTTCCTTTCTCACCGTGTCTCGTTCCCTCTCTCATCCCTCCCCTTCTCTGTCTCCCCTACCCTATCTCTCCCTCTGAACTCTTTCTGAGTGATCCATCTCCGCTGCTGGCCTGGGGAGGTCGTGCCTGGTTGTAGCAGGGATATGTTAATGTAATTAAATCATTAATTTAGTTCAGTTTAATTAGCGCGGGGCTACTCGAGCTCAGCCGCGACAGATCAGATTAGTGGCAGGCCGTGGTGAACGAGCTCCTTTGAAGTTCCACAGCTGCCCAGAACCCCACACGTCGTGCTCTCCGCATTCTCACTGCCTCCTGCAGAAAAAAGATTATATCTCTCAGAGTTACAGGAGCTATGGAACTTCCATGTACACAATATCCTCTACGAGTTACAGGAACTACGGAACTTCCATGTACACAATACCCTCTAAGAGTTACAGGAGCTACGAAGGTTCTATGTACACACAATATTCTCTAAGAGTTACAGGAGCTATGGAACTTCCATGTACACAATATCCTCTTAGAGTTACAGGAGCTACGAAACTTCCATGTACACACAATTAGTTATCGTTGTTGGTTTGAGACTTTATTTTCCGTCTGATACCGGCGCTTTGGCGTTTCTCCGTCGGCCATCTGCTCACGCACGGCGTTGACGGCAGCCGTTTGTCACCGGGGTGCGAGGCTCTGGAGATGGAGGATCTCGCCTCGTATCCGAAAAACGCACTTTTTCCTCACTCTGTTTTTTCAAGTTCCGCTTCCTTCACTGCAAACATACTCAAACCCGTTTCTCTCTCCCTCTCTCTCCTTCTCTGCTCTCTCTCTCTCCTCTCTCCTAGCTCACCTGTATAAGTGCTACGCCCTGCGGGACAGCTGTGGCATGTGCCTGAAGGCCGACCCGCAGTTCGAGTGCGGCTGGTGCGTCCAGGAGAGGAAGTGCTCGCTCCGGCAGGAGTGCGCCCCCCTGGAGAGCTCCTGGATGCACGCCGCGGCGGGGAACAGCCGCTGCACGCACCCCAAAATCGCCAAGGTGAGAACAGCCGCTGCACGCACCCCAAAATCACCACGTGTGAGAACAAACACTGAATGCACCCCAAAATCACCAGTGTGAGAATAGACACTGAATGCACCCCAGAATCGCCAAGGGGAGAAATGTGCTGCCACAGCCCATACCAGTATCCAGCAAGCATATGCTCACACCCTTGTCCGAGATCAGCACACAGACGCGCAAGCATGCATTCACATCCAGCTCTGGTCTGTAGTAACAGTGTAATGGTACTGTTCTGGTCTGTGTAACTGAAATAGTGCTGTTCTGGTCTGTGTAACTGAAATAGTGCTGTTCTGGTCTGTGGTAATAGTGTAATAGCGCTGCTCTAGTCTGTAATAACAGTGCAATAGTGCTGTTCTGGTCTGTAATAACAGTGTAATAGCACTGCTGTTGTCCTTTAGTAGCAGTGTAATAGCACCACTGTGGCCCGCTAGTAACAGTGTTATAGCTCTGTTCTGTGTAGTAACAGTGCAATAGCGCTGCTCTGTGTAGTAACTGTTATAGCTCTGTTCTGTGTAGTAACAGTGTAATAGCATTGCTTTGTGTAGTAACAGTGTAATAGCACTGTTTTGTGTAGTAACAGTGTAATAGCTCTGTTCTGTGTAGTAACAGTGTTATAGCATTGCTTTGTGTAGTAACAGTGTTATAGCACTGTTCTGTGTAGTAACAGTGATGTTGCACTCGTCTGGTCTGTAGTAACAGTGTAATAGCGCTGTTCTGTGTAATAACAGTGTTATAGCACTGCTCTGGTCTGTACTAAGTTACCAGAAAGGAACTTCAATTGACACAGCTCTGTTTCACATATTTCCTCTGGTGAAAACCCAGTTAATTGAAATGAGAGATTCTCCATCTCATTTAACTGCACATCTCACTTGCAGACACACGACTCAGTTTCCTTAGATGCCCATATACGCAGATGCACTCAGGCACACACACGCACACACTCACACTCTTTCTCTGTTTTTGGCACACACACACATGCATGTATTTTCACTATTTTTCTTGCTCTCTTTCACACACACACAACACATACAGACACATACCTTAGAGCCAGCTCTGGTGTCAACACTTGAATTTAAATTAATATGAAATCAGTTATCCAACTGACTTCCTTTTAAGTAGTGACATTGAGCAACACAAGTGCTTTAATTGATGTATGTGTGTGTGTGCCTATGTATGAGTGTTTCAGTGTATGTGTGTGTGTAAATGAGTGCTTGTGTGTGTGTGTGTGTGCGTGCGTGCGTGCGTGCATTGTTATGAATGTTTACGTGTCTCTTGAAAGCATTTCATGATTTTCATGACAAAAATGTTAGTAAGAAATATGGAAATTTCAATGGACTTTGTAAGAAATTTAAATAGACTTACTTCCACATTAATATATGCACTGTGGAGTCATACAGCAGTGGGTAAGATAATCTGTGTGTGTGTGTGAATGTCTGTGAGACTCAGTAACTGAGACTCTGTTTGCATATATAAAATATTTGTGTACATGAGCGAAAAAGAGGGGAACAACAGAGAGAGAGAGGGAGGAAGGGGGAGAGCTGTGCTGACTGAACATGCGGTGCTTTTTTTTCCCCACAAAATAAGTGAGAATACAATTGACTTAACGATAGAAATAGAACTGCAGGGGAGCAGCAATCTGCCCCGGGGAGATATCAGAACAGACAGCAGCTGCATTTCTGCAGCGGGAAGGTAGGGGGCGACGTACTCCTGAAAGGCCCCGGCCTCAGCGAGCGGGAGTGTGCCTGATGTCACGTCAGTGCAGCGAAACGTACGGCTTGGCGGATCATGGCCCGTACCTATACAGCACCTGGAGTTTGGCACCTTTCAGTGTACCTGCATAAATGACCACAGATTCTCAGCACTTAACAACATTAACTTCTGTACCCACTGACCTCGTTTAAATGAAGGTACAGAAATAAACGCTCACATACAGACACACACACACACACACACACATACACACACACACACACACACACACACACACACACACACACACACACACACACATGCTCACATACATACACACACACACACACACACACACACACACACACATACACACACACACACACACACACACACACACACACACACATGCTCACATACATACACACACACACACACACACACTCACACACATGCTCTCACACACACACACGCTCACACACACACACACGCTCACACACACGCACACACACACACACACACGCTCACACACACACACACACACACACACACACATATGCTCACGCACACACACACACACACACGCTTACACACAGGTGCATTCCTGCCCCAGGCTGTCTGTTTTTGGTGTGTCTGTCTGCAGCACACCTCACACCTCACGACAGGGCACGCCGGCGCTGTTTCAGACTGGGCGTGGCCCTTTGCGGGCGTGGCACTTCCTCCCTGTGACATTCGCCCCGGGTGCCCTCGCTCCGGCGGCCCTCGGGCGCGTCGCTGTGTGACCGCGGCGGTCTCCCGGCAACGGCGCGGCCGCCGTTAAGAGCTCCTCGCTAACGACAGTAGCGTTAGCGCTATCCGGGCCCGCGGCGGTAAATGGGCGTGGGAGCGGCCGCCCCGCCCCGCCCGTTATTTCCACCTCCCCCTCGGACCGCGGCGGCGGCGGCGGCGGCGGGCGGGTGAACGGGGAAGCAGCCGAGCTGTGAAATTACCCATAATTACATCGTGATTGTTGTTACCGCCGCCGATCGGCACGCCACATCAGTCTCCATATTTGTTTTGTCACGCCACACCTGTCCCTTTTATGAGGAATAATTCGGCTAAATAAATCACATTATCCCCGCGGCCCGCACTCTCCACAGCAGGGTAATAAGTTTCAATTAAGGAGTGTGGAGGGGTGGGGGAGGGGAGGGGAGGGGAGTGGGGGGAGCGGGCGGGGGGCGAGAACGGTGGGCTTTCGCCCCTGCGCTCCGCTCCACCGCTCTACAGCGAAGGGACATTACTCTCCATTAAAACCAGCGCTGTCAGATGTTTGGGGGCTCTCCGTGTGGGGGTGGGGCGAGACTGGGGGGGTGGAGAGGGGAATTTTTGACCCGGTGCGCGCAACCCTCGTTCTGAGGGGGGCGGAGCTTTGCGTTCTAGGGGCGGGGCTAGAAGGGAAGGGAAGGGTGGGGGACGGGAGGGGAGGGACAGCCGCAGCTGTGCTGTACGCTGGAGCGTTTAGGACCGTCATGGCTGACTCCACGACCTGAACATGACCGCTCTCCACGCCTGGGTCCAGCGCTAGCCCCTACCTGGTCCTGTCTCTGTTACCCACTCCCACTCTGACTCTCAGAGGTCTGTCAGTAGAACAAGGGGGCGTAAATGGAAATTAACAAAAGGTAAATTCCACAGAAACACTGGGAAGTACTTTTTCACACCGAGTAGTATGTCGTGTCATAGAGGCATAATCTCTGGTCGTGTCGAGACCAGGCTCGATACAGTGCTGGATACTATCTAGTTTGTAGGTAAAGCGAGAACTAGGTACACTTTAGCAGTAGGAACATGGTGTGCCGCATTGTTGGGCTGAATGGCCTGTTGTCATCGTTATGTTATGTTATGATCCTTTATGCTTTATCAGAGGTGTTACTGTACATCTGAACTACAGCTATAAAGAGAACTGTAATACATGTGGACAGATACATGCAAGGTCAGCATGAAAAATGTATGTTTGAGAAGTCTTTCCCTCTCCCCCTCGCTTTCTCTGCAGCTGTCCCCGGAGACGGGGCCCAGGCAGGGGGGCACGCTGCTCACCATCACTGGGGAGAACCTGGGCCTGCATTTCCCGGACATCCAGAACGGGGTGCGCCTGGGCAAAGTGCCGTGCCAGCCCCTCGAGGAGGAATACATCAGCGCAGAGCGGTGAGTCTCCGCCCCCTCGCAGAGCAGTGTGGCTCCACCCCCTCTTTACCTTTGACCTTTAAGTACATCAGCGCAGAGCGGTGAGTCTCCACCCCCACGCAGAGCAGTGAGGCTCCGCCCCCCTTTACCTTTGACCTTTAAGTACATCAGCGCAGAGCGGTGAGGCTCCGCCCCCTACGTAGAGACTACATAGAAGAGAGGGTGTATTAGTGTCTTATAGAGACTACATAGAGGAGGGGGCATATTACTGTCTTATAGAGACTACATAGAGGAGAGGGTGAATTAGTGTCTTATAGAGAGGAGGGGGCATATTACTGTCTTATAGAGACTACATAGAGGAGGGGGCATATTACTGTCTTATAGAGACTACATAGAGGAGGGGGCATATTACTGTCTTATAGAGACTACATAGAGGAGGGGTCATATTACTGTCTTATAGAGACTACATAGAGGAGGGGGCATATTACTGTCTTATAGAGACTACATAGAGGAGGGGGCATATTACTGTCTTATAGAGACTACATAGAGGAGGGGGCATATTACTGTCTTATAGAGACTACATAGAGGAGGGGTCATATTACTGTCTTATAGAGACTACATAGAGGAGGGGGCATATTACTGTCTTATAGAGACTACATAGAGGAGGGGGCATATTACTGTCTTATAGAGACTACATAGAGGAGGGGTCATATTACTGTCTTATAGAGACTACATAGAGGAGGGGGCATATTACTGTCTTATAGAGACTACATAGAGGAGGCAGCATATTACTGTCTTATAGAGACTACATAGAGGAGGTGGCATATTACTGTCTTATAGAGACTACATAGAGGAGGGGACATATTACTGTCTTATAGAGACTACATAGAGGAGGGGGCATATTACTGTCTTATAGAGACTACATAGAGGAGGGGGCATATTACTGTCTGATAGAGACTACATAGAGGAGGGAGCATATTACTGTCTTATAGAGACTACATAGAGGAGGGGTCATATTACTGTCTTATAGAGACTACATAGAGGAGGGGGCATATTACTGTCTTATAGAGACTACATAGAGGAGGGGGCATATTACTGTCTTATAGAGACTACATAGAGGAGGGGTCATATTACTGTCTTATAGAGACTACATAGAGGAGGGGTCATATTACTGTCTTATAGAGACTACATAGAGGAGGCGGCATATTACTGTCTTATAGAGACTACATAGAGGAGGGGGCATATTACTGTCTTATAGAGACTACATAGAGGAGGGGGCATATTACTGTCTTATAGAGACTACATAGAGGAGAGGGTGTATTAGTGTCTTATAGAGACTACATAGAGGAGAGGGTGTATTAGTGTCTTATAGAGACTACATAGAGGAGAGGGTGTATTAGTGTCTTATAGAGACTACATAGAGGAGAGGGTGTATTAGTGTCTTATAGAGACTACATAGAGGAGAGGGTGTATTAGTGTCTTATAGAGACTACATAGAGGAGGGGGCATATTACTGTCTTATAGAGACTACATAGAGGAGGGGGCATATTACTGTCTTATAGAGACTACATAGAGGAGGGGGCATATTACTGTCTTATAGAGACTACATAGAGGAGGCTGCATATTACTGTCTTATAGAGACTACATAGAGGAGAGGGTGTATTAGTGTCTTATAGAGACTACATAGAGGAGAGGGTGTATTAGTGTCTTATAGAGACTACATAGAGGAGAGGGTGTATTAGTGTCTTATAGAGACTACATAGAGGAGAGGGTGTATTAGTGTCTTATAGAGACTACATAGAGGAGAGAGTGTATTAGTGTCTTATAGAGACTACATAGAGGAGGGGGCATATTACTGTCTTATAGAGACTACATAGAGGAGGGGGCATATTACTGTCTTATAGAGACTACATAGAGGAGGGGGCATATTACTGTCTTATAGAGACTACATAGAGGAGAGGGCATATTACTGTCTTACAGAGACTACATAGAGGAGGCGGCATATTACTGTCTTATAGAGACTACATAGAGGAGGGGGCATATTACTGTCTTATAGAGACTACATAGAGGAGGGGGCATATTACTGTCTTATAGAGACTACATAGAGGAGGGAGCATATTACTGTCTTATAGAGACTACATAGAGGAGGGGGCATATTACTGTCTTATAGAGACTACATAGAGGAGGCAGCATATTACTGTCTTATAGAGACTACATAGAGGAGGGGGCATATTACTGTCTTATAGAGACTACATAGAGGAGGGGGCATATTACTGTCTTATAGAGACTACATAGAGGAGGGGGCATATTACTGTCTTATAGAGACTACATAGAGGAGGCAGCATATTACTGTCTTATAGAGACTACATAGAGGAGGGGTCATATTACTGTCTTATAGAGACTACATAGAGGAGGGGGCATATTACTGTCTTATAGAGACTACATAGAGGAGGGGGCATATTACTGTCTTATAGAGACTACATAGAGGAGGGGGCATATTACTGTCTTATAGAGACTACATAGAGGAGGGGGCATATTACTGTCTTATAGAGACTACATAGAGGAGGGGGCATATTACTGTCTTATAGAGACTACATAGAGGAGGGGTCATATTACTGTCTTATAGAGACTACATAGAGGAGGGGGCATATTACTGTCTTATAGAGAATACATAGAGGAGGGGGCATATTACTGTCTTATAGAGACTACATAGAGGAGGGGGCATATTACTGTCTTATAGAGACTACATAGAGGAGAGGGTGTATTAGTGTCTTATAGAGACTACATAGAGGAGGGGGCATATTACTGTCTTATAGAGACTACATAGAGGAGGGGGCATATTACTGTCTTATAGAGACTACATAGAGGAGGGGGCATATTACTGTCTTATAGAGACTACATAGAGGAGGCAGCATATTACTGTCTTATAGAGACTACATAGAGGAGGGAGCATATTACTGTCTTATAGAGACTACATAGAGGAGGGGTCATATTACTGTCTTATAGAGACTACATAGAGGAGGGAGCATATTACTGTCTTATAGAGACTACATAGAGGAGGGGGCATATTACTGTCTTATAGAGACTACATAGAGGAGGGGGCATATTACTGTCTTATAGAGACTACATAGAGGAGGGGGCATATTACTGTCTTATAGAGACTACATAGAGGAGGGGGCATATTACTGTCTTATAGAGACTACATAGAGGAGGGGGCATATTACTGTCTTATAGAGACTACATAGAGGAGGGGGCATATTACTGTCTTATAGAGACTACATAGAGGGAACTGTTTGACACGCCCTGTCTGTCATTGCAGTTCATGGCTTATATGGAGACAGTCTGGATTTTTGGGGGTGGTGAGAGGTTGGGGTTGATGTGGAGGTTTCTTATCGTACACTGTGTGGAACCCGAGCTCTGTCAGCCCTCAGACTTCCTGCTTCTCACGGCCCTAGTTGTTTACGCACGGCCCAGCTGAAAGAGCACTTTACAGCCAGCCGTAGTACCGATTCTCATTTTTAATTTTAAATTAACTTTCTTTCATTCTTCTTTGTTACGGTTATTGTGATATTTGCTCCCGGTTTTAATTTCCGCAAGGACATGCAATTATGCACGCTGTCCGGATCTTAAAACATTTTAATTAACCTAGCAGTCTGTTTGGACCGATAGCGGTCCAGCTGGAAGCCTGGGGGAGCGGGGGGGACGGGGTGAACGTAACGGGCCATGTTTGTGCCCGCGAGTGTTTCTGCCTGTACTGGCCTGTGTGTCTGTACGAGCCTGTCTGTCTGTACAGGCCTGTGTGTCTGTACGAGCATGTCTGTCTGTACGAGCGTGTCCGTCTGTACGAGCCCGTCTGTCTGTACAAGCCTGTCTGTCTGTACGAGCGTGTCTGTCTGTACAAGCGTGTCTGTCTGTACGAGCCTGTCTGTTTGTACGAGCCTGTCTGTCTGTACGAGCCTGTGTGTACAAGCCTGTCTGTCTGTACGAGCATGTCTGTCTGTACAAGCCTGTCTGTCTGTACGAGCGTGTCCGTCTGTACAAGCCTGTCTGTCTGTACAAGCGTGTCTGTCTGTACGAGCCTGTCTGTCTGTACGAGCCTGTGTGTCTGTACAAGCGTGTCTGTCTGTACAAGCGTGTCTGTCTGTACAAGCCTGTCTGTCTGTACAAGCGTGTCTGTCTGTACGGCCACCTGCAGGGAGAAAGCAGAACCTCCCCCTCACACCCCACACACACACACACACACACACACACAAACATACGTACACACACACACACACACACACACACACACACTCACATACACATACACTCACTCGCATGCACACACGAACACACACACACACATACACACACAAACACATAGACTCACACACATACTCAGTCACATCACATACTTCTACATGCACTTTTTCCACACAAACGCATACATACATATGCTCTGACACAAACGCACACCTCAGCTCTGTTCACTCGAGCCACATGTGTGTGTCCTCTGTAGCTTCATTTCCCTCCCTCTCTCTCTCCCCCTCTCCCCCTCTCCAGCCTGTCAATTTCCTTTCCAATTAAAGCACTCTATTGGCATGGCTTGTAACAGGTACATACTGTTGAGCATAAACAACAGTTGAGATCAAGAAGCCACTTTGTCAGATCTTACAAATTAGACCCAGCGATTACATTACCATTGATACCCTCAGTATTATGGGCTGCATTTGCGTTCAGCAAAGAATTAGTTACAGACTTAAACTGGAACCGGAATCTCCAGAAACACAAAACTGAAATGGATTAATTATTTGATAATGTAAATAATAAAATGATTAACAATGTGATCTCTCTCTCTTTCTCTCTTTTGCTCTCTCTCTCTCTCTCCCCCCCTCTCTCCCTCCCTCCCCCCTCCCTGTCCCTCCCTCCCTCCCTCCCTCTCAGCATCGTGTGCCAGCTGGCCGACGCCACCGGTTACCGTATCCAGGACGCGGCGGTGGAGGTGTGCGTGGGGAGCTGTGCGGCAGAGTACCGGGCCCTCTCCCCCAAGGCCTTCACCTTCGTGGTGAGCGCCCCCCCGCAAGGGCCCCCGCGGGGCCGGGCGAAGGGTGGGGGATGGGCGGAGTTAGGGCTGAGAATGGGTGGAGGAAGGGTGGACGAAGGGTGGGAAATTGGTGGACGAAGGGTGGAGGACGGGTGGGAGATGGGTGGAGGCAAGGTGGATGAAGGGCTGGAAATGGGTGGAGGAAGGGTGGAATTAGGGTGGAGGATGGGTGGCAAGTGGGAGGGGGATGAGTGGAGGAAGGGTGGAACAAGGTTGGGAGTGGGTAGATTTAAGACCGGTTCAGATCAAAAACTCAGCGGATAGGTTTTAGAAACTGAGAGTTTTAGAAAACATTTAGAAAAATTTTTGGAAGACATGTTTTTTCCTTGTCAGAATCACTGAGTTGTAACACATCTTCGGATGGCTGCTGTGGTCTCCATTTGTCAAATATTGTGTCCGAAGGGTGGTCTATAGAGATGGATCTGCTGAACTCCCCATAACTCGTGTGAAAGCAGCGCTTGTGTGTGTTAACCATCATTACGTCTTTACTGCCCTGTCTCCACTCTGACTGTGTTGTCTGCACTGTCTCAGTTTGATCTATACCAGGCTTAAGGCCGCAGTCTCTATGGTTTTTTTCCCAGTCCAGTCGACTCTACAGCAATAGATCAGCCACAGTACGCACTGTACCTTACACACTTTACCATACACACTGTACCTTACACACTTTACCATACACACTGCACCTTACACACTTTACCATACGCACTGTACCTTACACACTTTACCATACACACTGTACCTTACACACTTTACCATACACACTGTACCTTACACACTTTACCATACACACTGTACCTTACACACTTTACCATACACACTGCACCTTACACACTTTACCATACGCACTGTACCTTACACACTTTACCATACACACTGTACCTTACACACTTTACCTTACACACTTTACCATACACACTGTACCTTACACACTTTACCATACACACTGTACCTTACACACTTTACCATACACACTTTACCATATGCATTGTACCTTACACGCTATACCGTACACACTTTACCATACGCACTGTACCTTACACACTTTACCATACACACTGTACCTTACACACTTTACCATATGCATTGTACCTTACACGCTATACCGTACACACTCTACCGTACGCACTGTACTTTACATGCTGTAATGTACACAGTATAACCTACACACTGTACCTTACACACTGTAGCGTACGCGCTGTAACATTCGCACTGTTCCGTATGCTGAGCACTGTACCCAGAATATATGGGTAATGAAGCATGTTTAGTCGCATGTTTACACTGCACCGCCCCCCCCCACAAACCCACATGATTTATACCCATATTTGTAGCGGCGGCTCCAGGCTCTGAGCACGCCGAGCCTCGCGCTGGTATTTTAATCAGCGCTCGCGTCGCTCTCTCCTCGCGCTCCGGCACGTTCCGTTCATTCTCCTTCAGGGACGTTCGTAAGAGCCCCTACAGGAAGCGCTTTGCCCCCCCCCCCCTCTCCCCCCCCCCCCTCCCCTCCGCTCGTAAACGCGCACGCCGCCGCTTGTGCTCCGGCGAATCAAATCCGTCTTCATTCCGTCCCGATTTAATTCAATCCCAGCGACTGCGCCGCTCCGCCGGGGGACCGCTCGCGCGGAAAATGGCATCGCGTTCGCGCTCGCCGTCGGCGGCCCCGCGTCCCGTGAAACGCGAGGCTCGGCAGACGCTAATTCGGGATGCGCGGCGCGGCGCGGCGGCGGAGTCGCGCGTGTCTAAGCGGCGCAGAATGTCACATAAATGTCGAGAGTAAAAGGGGGCGAAGCGAGAGATGTTATCAGCGCACCGCAACACGACACACGCGGTGTTCAGAGAAAAAAAATGCAATTATGTTCACTTCCAGAAATTTTATTGTATTACCGTGCAATGAAATGAATGTTTTAAAGTACATTTGCAGACATACTATGGATTTTTGTTAGATTGTAGTATATTCCATTTCTTAACTATCTGGACTGATGGTGATCGAAAACAATAGTGAAACACAATGAAAAAAGACAACAGCGAAATGATGTTAAATTTGAGCTTGTATCTTATGGTTTTTATGTGTGTTTGATGTGCGCCCCCCCCCCCGCCCATCCCAGACCCCGTTTTTCACCCGGGTGCAGCCCATGCAGGGCCCTCTTTCCGGGGGAACCCGCATCACCATCGAGGGGAAAGACCTCAACTCAGGAAGCGGCGTGTCCATCAAAATCGGCCTGCGCCCCTGCCAGTTTGAGAGGTGAGCCCCTCCCCCCAGCCTGCTGCTAATGCTAATGCTACTCATTCCTTTTAAGGCTAGCCCCTCACCCCGAGCCTGCTGCTAATGCTAATGCTACTCATTCCTTTTAAGGCTAGCCCCTCACCCCGAGCCTGCTGCTAATGCTAATGCTACTCATGCCTTTTAGTGTGAACCCCTCCCCTCAAGCCTGCTGCTAATGCTAATGCTACTCATTCCTTTTAAGGCTAGCCCCTCACCCCGAGCCTGCTGCTAATGCTAATGCTACTCATTCCTTTCAGGGTGAGCTCCTCCCCCGAGCCTGCTGCTAATGCTAGGGCTACTCGTTTCTTTTAGTGTGAACCCCTCCCCTCAAGCCTGCTGCTAATGCTAATGCTACTCATTCCTTTTAGGTTAAGCCCCTCCCCCGAGCCTGCTGCTAATGCTATTGCTACTCATTCCTTTTGAGGCTAGCCCCTTCCCCCAAGCCTGCTACTACTGCTATCGCTAATCGTTCCTTTTAGGAAGCTTGTGCAGGTTTCTACCGCACCTCTGTTTTTTATGGTGAATTGCTGTATTTGGGGCATGAGGCGTGGTGGACTGCCACTCGATGAGCTGCCTGGTGGAGCGGATTTTCCTTGAGAATTAAAGCAGTTCAAGGATAATTAATTCTTTAAATTTTTTATTAATAGAAAGTGTTCATTTCGCATTGGAAGAAAAGGGGAAGTGATTTAAAGTTTGGCAGGGGTTATGGTTTTTAAATGGCTGAAAGCATTGAAAGGAAATCTAAAAACCCTGTATTCTGAGAAAAGTGTTAAGGCCACAAAGGAAATTGAGATAAAAGTGCCTGTTAAATGATAGGGTTTTAAATTCTGTATGGTTAAAATATGTAGGGAATTTAAATAAAATAAAAAAATATGAGAATCACTGTGTGCGACAGGTAGTCTGCCATGCCATAACATTTCAAAAACAAAAAGTTGGGTTGTCGCACTTTTATGACTTTCGGCAGCTAATTTCAATCTGTGCCCCTTGTTCAACTGAATTTTGTAATCCTCATTTTTAACCCCTTAAAAAAAAAGGAAAAATCTTAATTAGATTATATTAGGAGTCTTCTTCAGCTGAGCTTGTACAGATTAAGTGTAACTTCAGATTGGATTCAAATCACTCTGTTGGTTTGTATTTGAGCTCATCAGTTCAATCCACGTTATTATTTTTTTTAGCTCACATTGTAGTTGTTTGTCTAGAGAAGTTTCACATGAGAGTGCATTTATGGGGACCAAACACAGATGTGGTAAACTTCTACACGATTTCAACCCGGGTTACTGGAACCCTTTCCTTGGCTGAATTGTGCTCCCCTGTGTGGGGCTGCTTTGCACAGCTGGCACTGGTATGGTCCAAATTCAGTACCAGACTGTGGGGAAACAGAACCTTAACAGATACCAGACCATGGGGCCCATCCATGCACTGGAACAGAGTTTTAGCAGATACCAGACCATGGGGCCCATCCATGCACTAGGGCAGTGCCTGAGCAGATACCAGACCATGGGGCCCATCAACACACTAGAACAGTGCCTTATCAGATACCAGACCATGGGGCCCATCTATGCACTGGAACAGAGTTTTAGCAGATACCAGACCATGGGGCCCATCCATGCACTAGGGCAGTGCCTGAGCAGATACCAGACCATGGGGCCCATCAACACACTAGAACAGTGCCTTATCAGATACCAGACCATGGAGCCCATCCATATGCTAGAACAGTGCCTTATCAGATACCAGACCATGGGGCCCATCCATATGCTAGAACAGAGCCTTAAAAATATGAGCCACCTAGCAGCCCCCAGTCCCCATTTCTGTCCAGCAGAAACCTGAACAGAGCACGAGGGTGATGCGCCCTTCTTCCCATGTCATATTAAAATAAAAGTATCTGAGAAGGAGACGCAGAGATCATATTCACACAAGCATTTTTCTGAGCTCTTTGTGAAACACGTTGACAAATATCTGAATATCTCTTGTGTATTGCCACGTGTTAAGGGCCATTAGCAACACAATGGCGTGTTATGAATTGCGGGGCACGATAGGAATGCGTTCACTCCCGCGTTTGCATTGAGGCTTTTTCCGACTGTCGCCGATCCGTCATCAGTGTCACGCGCTGGGAGTCTCACGGGCGTCGGCTCGCATCTCCCGACGCGTTCAATCACAGCTCATTCTGCCGCCTCATCACAGCCTCTTTATTAGTGTTTATCATTGTTATTCTCATTTCCCATGAAAGGTTCATTCAGAGGCTTAATCTCTTGAGCAAGCGATCTCAATCCCCCAACCACCCACATGTGCCACTCACATGTGCACACACACCCTCATACACACACACACACACACATACGCACACGTGCACACACACACTCATACACACAGACATACGCACGCGCACACACACACTCATACACACACACACACATACGCACACGTGTACACACACACTCATACACACACACGCACACGAGCACACACGCACATACGCGCACGCTCACACACACATACGCACGCACACGCGCGTGCACACACACATACGCACACACACATACAAACACACGCGCGCACACACTCATACACACACGCACACGAGCATACACACACGCACACGTGCACACACACACGCACATGCGCACACACACACACACTCGTGCGGGCGCGTGCACACGCTCAGACTCTCGTTCTTTGTGTTCGCCTCGAGAAGCTTGTCAAAATATGTACGGTCTTCGGAGCTTCGCGCAGACGAGTGTTGTGAAAGCGGTTGCCGTGGAAACGGCGGAGACGTTCGCAGCGCGTCTCTGGCTGGTCTGGAGCAGACGAAATCGCTCCTCAGGCATCCGCACAAAAGTCTTTACTGTCCACTCTGTATTCCACGCTGTATAGACTGCTGTATATATACACGCACACGCACACACACATGCACACACACACGCATACACCCATACACATACACACGCACACACCCATGCACACACACACGCACACCCATACACACACACACGCACACACACACACACACACACACATACGCACGCACACGCACACACCCATACACATACACACGCACACACCCATGCACACACACACGCACACCCATACACACACACACACGCACACCCATACACACACACACATGCACACACACACACGTGAACATACACACACACACACACACAGACATACAACACACGCACACAGAGCATCTACTTAGATTTTATGGATTCTTGCCAGTGCATGCAGGCTCAAATGCAGTGGAATATGAGAATGGCATTAATAAGGGTGCGGATGCGTAGGCATGCTGAAGTCACACGCGTACACGCATGCAGAGTGGCAGACAGGTCGCGCAGCGCTACAGCTGAGCGCTCGTGAAGCGCTCGTGCTGGGAGAGGACCCGGGGGGACGCAGGGGCGGCGGGTTAGGGAGCGCCGAGGCTCGCGAGCGCTCGCGGGAGGGGCAGACGCCGTCGGAGTCTGCCAGCGTGCGCTCAAACGGCTGCTCGACAGTTAGACGCCGTCTCCAGGCTACCGCTGCTGAGTGACTGCGGGGTTCCACTTGTATCAACTGTACAGGGGTATGTGTGTGTGTGTGTGTGTGTGTGCGTGTGTGCGTGTGTGCGTGTGTGTGTGTGTGTGTGTGTGTGTGTGTGCATGTGTGTGTGTGTGGATGGGTAGGTGCGTGGTGATGTATGCACTGGGGAGTGTGTGTGTATGTGTGCACGTGTGTCGGTGAGTGTGAATGTGTGTGCGCGTGTGCATGCCTTAGTGTGTGGACAGTGTATGGCCAGTGTGTGTGGACAGTGTGTTTGCTTAAGGTAAAATTGGGGACATGTGTTGGAATACACACCAGTACATTGGGGTCGCCTTTCCAATTGGCGGGCAAAACCAATGTGTGTGTGAGTGTGTGTGTGTGTGTGTGAGTGTGTGTGCGTGCGTGTGTGCCTTAATGTGTGTACAGTTTCAGTTGCATCTGCAAATACTGATGTGTTCCTCGGAGGCTCCTCCCCTCTCCCTGTTGTTAGACCCCTGAGGGGGGCGTGTCTGTATTCGGGGCGTGGTCCCGTGTGCGGGCAGTGAGCGTGTGATCTAACCCCGCAGGAGGAGCAGCAAGGAGATCGTCTGCGCCACGCCGGCGGGGTCCGGCCCGGGAAGCTCGCCCGTCATGGTGGACATCAACTGGGCGGAGCTCCGCAACCCCGAGGTCAAGTTCAACTACACCGAGGACCCCACCATCCTCAAGATCGAGCCCGACTGGAGCATCGCCAGGTAGGGCACGGCGCGGCGGGCCGCGACCCAGTCACCTTCTGCATTTCCGTGCCTTGAGTCTGCCGCTCCTAATCTGTGGGTTAAATCGAGCGTTTCTGTGGAATCTACGGCCCGCTGAGCGATCGTAACTTTTGAGGTGGTTAACGCGGTCCTCTGGTCTGCTTGTGCTAAGCCCCAAAGCTTTTAAATGCTTTTTAAACGTGTGATATTGCTCTTAGGCCTTTCTTTAGGTAGTGTCCCATTACATTACATTACATTCATTTGGCAGACGCTTTTATCCAAAGCGACGTACAAAAAAGTGCATTTCATGGCCGTAGACAACTGCTAAACACGGGTTCAGTAAGGGGTTCAGTCCCTTTGAGAAATTGCGGGATGTGGTCTAGCATCTTTTGGGGCCACGAGGTGGTTGCAGCTGCCAAGTGAAGCTGGGCGGAGGGAGTCCGCACTCTTGTACTCTTGTAGGGCAGCAGAACACTTTACAAATCATACAACTGCTGGATATATCCCGAAGCAATCCAGGCAAGGAACTGTCTTCAGTGGTCACATCGGGGAAGTAACCCAGAAACCCCCACAGGATTCAAACCCAGGTCCTCACCGCCTCGGCCAGAGCGGCCTTTCCTGGTGACGGCGGGAGGACGGGGGCCCTCGAGGGGGAGGGTGATGAGTTAAGCGTTGGGTTTGCGCCCGCTGTAGAGCCGTAGCTCGCGGCGGCGGAAGAACACGGGCTGACCCCTTGTTTCCGCGGTGAAGGTCACACGCCGCGGTGAATAACCGCCTCCGGCCCTCTGCTCTGCCGTAATGGAGAAAGGTTGCGTTTCTGACCCGTCGAGCTCCGCTCGTTTGCTCCTTCTCTCGAGCGGAGGAAGCGGGAGGATGTGGGCGGCGGTTGGGTGATGAGGGGTGGGGGGGGCGGGGCTTATTGTCTCAGGTTGGGGGTCGGGCACAAGCCCTACGGGAACTTACAGGGAGCCGCCTGCCAATCCAGAGTGGGTGACTACAAAGAGGGAATAACATTAATCGCAATGCAGTCTGGGAAATGTGGTTCCGAGACATGCCGCTATAGGCCTCGTTGCGAATGTCATGGAAACGTGTGGGTTTCTCTAGGCTGGACATATGTGGTAGAGTGGAAGGTCTGCAGTCTCTCCTAAGGGTTTGAGATCGAATTCTCTGCGGTGGGTCTCTCCTTTGATAAATGGCTCAGACAAAATGAGAGGAGTCTCGAGAGATGCCTTATCTGTCCTGACCCCTCTTTGCCTCTTCCCTCCACAGCGGCGGGACCCCGCTGACAGTTACCGGCACCAATCTGGCAACCATCAGGGAGCCGAAGATCCGGGCCAAGTACGGGGCGGCGGAGTCGTTCCACGTGAGTCCGGACTCCCGTCCCTGAGATTCCCGAATTCGCGGGGTTCCGGTTCATCGGTCATCCTGCCCCGGGGCCTGTTTGTGTGCGACTCCTAAAAAAGATATGGAAACCCCCCCCCCCCCCCTCCTGCCAGCTTAACCTTTTAAATGTCAACCTGCGATAAAGTGGAGCTGGCAACCCTCCCCTCACCTAGCACCACGGGGGCCAAATAACCTTTCCCTGGAGTTCTGTCAGGAGACAGAAAATAAAGTCATAAAAATCATTGAAGCTTGGGCGGGAAGGAGGGAAGGAGGGGGCAGGGAGGGAGGTGGGGTTTTGGGGTTGGCGGAGCATGTATTCACGTGCTTGTTCTCAATGTCATATCTTCCTCTCTACTCGCGAAGAGGACTACAGTTGTCATTAAGGCTACAGTCGCTTAGCGCGCTGATTAGCTTCCTTAATGAACGTTGATGGGGTGAAATGGCTGATATCGCGCTTGTAAGCGTCACGCGTGACGGGCCAGTTTTCGCAGGCTAGAAACATTCCCTTCATGACGTAACACCCCTGGGGTGCCCTTGACTGGCGGGCCCTAAAAAGTACGTTAGGAAAAATCCAACAATGGGTAAAAAAAAAAAAAACAGGGAAAAAGGATTATCACCGGCCTACATCTGGCTTCAGCTGTAAACAATCCCCAAGAAACTCGGTGAGAGTGAAATTTCACTTGTTGTGAAGCTGTGGGGGAGGGAGGGGGCCAGTGTGGAGGGGAGGGCGGATATTTGTTCAACCGTGGCGGGATGGTCGAGATCCAGGAGTTCGGTTTGCGGAACGGTGACCGTTTCGGCTCAACGTTCTCCCTCCTTCCCAGAACTGCACCGTCTACAACAACTCCGTGATGGTGTGTCTGGCGCCCTCTGTGGCCAAGTCGGAGAAGGGCTTCTCGGAGGCGGGCAGCAGGCTGGACGAGATCGGCTTCCTCATGGACAGCGTGCAGTCGGTGGTGGTGGTGAACGAGAGCTTCAGCTACTACCCGGACCCCGTCTTCGAGCCCCTGAGCCCCACCGAACTCAAGCCCAGCTCCCCCCTCATCCTCAAGGTACGCAGCACCCACGCCAAACATGACACGTCTCTGCGAATTCAACGCACAATTACTATTTACTTACCGAATTTAACGGTTCGCTAAAATAAAATGGTAAATGTGTCATCCTTTATTTATGAAAATTATCAGTTTTTATTTCCTGGATATTACACACGGCGTAGCGTTTTAAAAGGGTGCGTTCGCGTGTAATCGCTTGCTCCCCCTCCCTTGCGTTCCGTGAATTTGAGAGCTGTAATTGAAGCCGCCCGGTGCCTTCGCGACCGTTTCTCAGAATCCGTTGAAAAGATAAAAAATTAAAAAGCTCGATTCTCATTTTTTGTTTTGTTATCGGGAGGGGAAAATACGCTGTAACGGAGCCTTCCTGATTGGTGAACCCCGGCCTGGCCTGGCTCGTAAGGCTCATTAGCGCAGGAGTGAGGTGGGGGGGTGGGGGAGGGGGGGGAGGGGGGGGGGGGGGGGGGGGGCGCCCGGTTTTACCGTGCCGTTCATTTTTCCGCCTCGATAACGTCGGCGCTTCCGCTAAACGCGGCGGGTTTCGGGCGAGGGTTCCTGTACTCGGAGGTCAGTCGGGCCGCTTAATTGAATGTGTCGGTCAGGGCGTCTTTCGGGGAGAGCGCGTCGGCGTTCGCCAGGGTCCGTGCCAGCGTGAGAACGCGCGTATCCTTCCTGTTCCTCGCGGTTGAGGGCAAGCTTGCCTCTGTTTGTGGTCACAGATTTCTGCCCGCTTATCCAAACTTTGGACCCATTTTTTTTTCCAGTTATCCATTTATTAGGTCTTTGTAGGGTTACTGTAGGAACTACTGTTCACCTGTTCGAAGAAGTTCAGTTGTGGTCAGTCCCTCAGTACATACAGGAACAGGGCAGGGCCAGCGGTGAGAGAAGAGAAGAAGAAGGGAGGGAATAAGAAATAAATGAGTATAAAAAATTTTATACTCAACATAAAACAGCACTTTTAAACAACACTACGTACAATCCGCAGGTAGCCACGACAAAAGGAAGACAGTATTTAAGGTATCATTGCATAGCACACACTACATACAGTAGATCATGTGGCCTTTTCCAGGTATAACAGAGGTAACCAGATCATCCAAAATCTAGTGCAGATCATATGTCAGGTTCTCCAAGGGTCGTAGGGCACCATGCTGCTTGTGTAAGCCGCATGGTGGTAGGGGGTACTTCCTGTTTTGAAGATTTGATTTCACGTTTTAGCCAAGCAAACAATGGTGTTTGATACTCGATCAGTGTCCCTGTCTTCATCAGGAACTCTTTTTGTTTATCTTTATTATAATTTGTATAATTGTCGTCCCCTTTCCAGTGTGTCTGGATTCTATTACAGTTCCAAAATACATGCGTTGTGGAGCCTATACTAGTGCTATATTTAAAGCACATGAGAAGTGTTGGGGAATATTTTCTGAATGTGGGCAGGGATTAAATCATTTTGGTGGATAAACTTTAAATTTTGTTCGTGAAAATTGATAAAGGTTCGTCTAGGGAAAACCTTCTCGCAAATGCGAAACCAGTTATCATCACTAAAAGATAACTCCAAATCTCAGTCCCAAGACACCCTCGATGTGTCATAAGATGATGTACCCATATTTGAGTTCTATATAAATCTGAAATCTTACCCCAGAGACAACCATGAGAGATCAGCGGTTTCTCAATTTTTGTAAGCTCTGAACATATTTTACCCTCTTTCATTGGATTCATTTTTATGAATTCAAAAGTAGACAAAAAATAAAAATTTGCATGCAGTGTGCAACCTAGTTTGGGCAGATTGTTTAATTTCCCCAAATAAACACTGAGCTTGAACAGGAAACTGTACGTTTCATTGTTTCCACTGCTTGTGTGTGAAGGAATCCAGCAGCAGTTTGAAAAACAGAAGGTTGTCGGTTTGCACCAAGATCAACAGACAGAGAGTTTCACTGGTTGTTCTGTAATCTTATTTCTCTAATGAGCAGAAATACCCTCTGACAGGCTGTTTGTAAGCAGTAAATCGGGCTCTGTCTCGGTTCTGCTCTGTCTACCTGCTGCGTCCTGACGGATGGAATCTTCCTTTCCCACTGAAGGGCCGGAACCTGATCCCATCGGCTCCGGGGAATTCCCGGCTGAACTACACGGTGCTGATCGGGGAGACCCCGTGCGTGCTGACGCTGTCCGAGACACAGCTGCTCTGCGAGTGGCCCAACCTGACCGGGCAGCACAAAGTGACGGTACGCACACCCGCCCCGCTCGCATAGTCCTCCACTGCACCGCTGATCACTCTGATCAACTGCACTACTGACCACACTGCTCCACTGTACTACTGATCACACTGCTACTGATCACACTGCTCCACTGCTCTACTGATCACACTGCTCCACTGCTCTACTGATCACACTGCTCCACTGCACTACTGATCACACTGCACTACTGATCACTCTGCTCCACTGCCCTACTGATCACACTGCTTTACTGCACTACTGATCAACAGCAATACTGATCACACTGCTCCACTGCACTACTGATCGCACTGCTCCACTGCACTACTGATCACACTGCTCCACTGCACTAGTGATCACACTGCTCCACTGCACTACTGATCACACTGCTCCACTGCACTACTGATCACACTGCTCCACTGCACTACTGATCAACTGCTCCACTGCACTACTGATCACACTGCTCCACTGCACTAGTGATCACACTGCTCCACTGCACTACTGATCACACTGCTCCACTGCACTACTGATCAACTGCACTACTGTACTACTGATCAACTGCACTACTGATCACACTGCTCCACTGCACTACTGATCACACTGCTCCACTGCACTAGTGATCACACTGCACTACTGATCATGCTCTCTGATCACACAACCTGTGCAGGGAACAAACTTAAACATGACAGATTTCTTCTAACTTTAATGCCCATTTCTTGTTTGTTGAATGTAACAGATTGGGAATATAAAACTGTAAATCTGGCATGTTTTGGCACCCTGACAGCAAGCACTTGGCAGAATTCACAGCTTCCAAACTTTTTTTTGTCGCCAGCTAACAGGTTTTCTGTCCTTGCTTTTGATATCTTTTCCCGATCATTTGTATTCCGCTGTATCTCTCCATTCTGAACCTCTCTGCTCTGCCTCAAAGAAAGTCACAGATCCTTGTATGCTCCATGCTTAAATGGGACAAGCTGTGGGGCATGCTGGCCTACCTGTCCCCCAAAGGAAGCCTGGGGGAACAGCAAGGATGCTTTGCGCCCCCCTCCCCCCCCCCCCCCCCCCACCCCCACCCCCACCCGCCCAAAGGGTTTAGAGAGCTTTAGGGAGCTCTGGGGGTGTGTAAGACCAGGATGGACACAGAGCTAAAGGTGTTTTACCCTAAAGAGAGCTTCAGTGAGCCTGGATGGTCTTTCCTCCTATTCAAACTTACGGCTTTTGCTTTTCTCCTTCTCTCGTGTGCATGTGTGTGCTTGCTTGTGTGTGTGCGTGTGTGCGTGTGTGTGTGCGTGTGTGTGTGCGCAGGTGCGAGTCGGCGGGTTCGAGTACTCCCCGGGCACCCTGCAGATCTACTCGGACAGCCTGCTGACCCTTCCCGCCATCGTGGGGATCGGCGGCGGCGGCGGCCTGCTGCTGCTGGTCATCATCGCCGTGCTGATCGCCTACAAGCGCAAGTCGCGCGACGCGGACCGCACCCTCAAACGCCTGCAGCTGCAGATGGACAACCTGGAGTCCCGGGTCGCGCTGGAGTGCAAGGAAGGTACGGTCTCTTATTCCCCCCTCCCCCTCCCCTCTTCCGTCCTGCCCTTCCTCTTATTCAACTTCCTGTATTTCCAGGAAGTGCATTTGTAGATGTGCCAAAGTCAACAGATAATTAGTTATAAAATAAATAAGTGCAGATGTAATTACAGATCACCATCTCTGACCACAGGCCCCACCTTTTAAGCATGACTGAAAACGGCACCAGGTTTTACAGAGCATCAAGCTGTGGGATTACAGCACCAGATTATATAGAATATCAACCTGTGGGATTACAGTGCCAGGTTTTATAGAGCATAAACCTGTGGTATTACAGTGACAGGTTTTGTAGAGCATCAACCTGTGGGTTTGCAGTGCCAGGTTTAGAGAGCATCAACCTGTGGGATTACAGTACCAGGTTTTATAGAGCATCAACCTGTGGGATTACAGTGACAGGTTTTATAGAGCATCAACCCGTGGTATTACAGTGACAGGTTTTATAGAGTATTAACCTGTGGGATTATAGCACCAGATTATATGGAGTATCAACCTGTGGGATTACAGTGCCAGGTTTTATAGAGTATCAATCTGTGGGATTACAGTGCCAGATTTTATAAAGCATCAACCTGTGGGATTACAGTGCCAGGTTTTATTGAGCACCTCCTCAATAAGATTACATTACCCGCACTAGGGGTCGCGACCTTGTCAGTCTCATGCTGTAGCATGGTCTGTCGCCAGAGTGAGAAATGGAGAGACAGAGCATAGAACGTCTCAGAGTGATGGAGGCTGGAGAAAGAGAGAGAGAAAGAGGGGGGGAAAGAGCACCCTGTGATATTCACTGTTGGTAATGCTCTCAACTCATTGATGCAGTGTTGTTAAGGTGCTGGCTCACTGGTGTTAATGTACAACCTCAATGGTGTCCAGGTCTTGTTCTCTGATTCACAGTTTCTTGTTAGTGCTCAGGTAACAGCTCATTGCTGCTGAGTTGCTGGCTTGTTGGTGTTGAGGCACCGGCTACCTGGTGTCCAGGTGCTGTCTCGATAGTGTCGTGGTGCCGGTCTCAGACGGTCTCGCTCTGATTGGCAGCGTTTGCCGAGCTGCAGACGGACATCCACGAGCTGACCCAGGAGCTGGACGGGGCGGGAATCCCCTTCCTGGACTACAGGACCTACGCCATGAGGGTGCTCTTCCCTGGCATCGAGGACCACCCCGTTCTCAAGGAGATGGAGGTACGGCTATGACACTACACCTGCCTTCTGTTCGGACGGGCGCTAACCCCAAAGCACCGCCTAGTGACACTGAGCACACGTCAGGATCCAGTGGCCGCTGGTGTTCAGCTCAGTGATAAGCTTAAGAATCCACACGTTGTTCTCAAGGCCTTAACTGGTGGTTGATTAAAAAGGAACCACAGACACTATGGCACTCCAGGACTTGAGTTTGACGCCCTTCTAAATCACTGTCCATGAGTCTGTGCGTGTTTGTGTGTGTGTGTGTTCTTCCTGCGGGCCTTTTGTGTAATGAAATGGCAGGTTCCTGTGTTAGTGGTGTGTGTGGTATTCTGTTCTAGTGGTGTGTGTGATATTCTGTGCTAGTGGTATGCGTGGTGTTCTGTGCTAGTGGTGTGTGGTATTCTGTGCTAGCGGTGTGTGGTATTCTGTGCTGGCGGTGTGTGGTATTCTGTGCTAGCGGTGTGTATGGTGTTCTGTGCTAGTGCTGTGTGTGGTATTCTGTGCTAGTGGTATGTGTGGTGTTCTGTGCTAGTGGTATGTGTGGTGTTCTGTGCTAGTGCTGTGTGTGGTATTCTATGCTAGCGGTGTGTGGTGTTCTGTGCTAGTGCTGTGTGTGGTATTCTATGCTAGTGCTGTGTGTGGTATTCTGTGCTGGCGGTGTGTGGTATTCTGTGCTGGCGGTGTGTGGTATTCTGTGCTAGCGGTGTGTGGTATTCTGTGCTAGTGCTGTGTGTGGTATTCTGTGCTGGCGGTGTGTGGTATTCTGTGCTGGCGGTGTGTGGTATTCTGTGCTAGCGGTGTGTGGTATTCTGTGCTAGTGCTGTGTGTGGTATTCTGTGCTAGCGGTGTGTGGTATTCTGTGCTGGCGGTGTGTGGTATTCTGTGCTGGCGGTGTGTGGTATTCTGTGCTAGTGCTGTGTGTGGTGTTCTATGCTAGTGCTGTGTGTGGTATTCTATGCTAGTGCTGTGTGTGGTATTCTATGCTAGTGCTGTGTGTGGTATTCTGTGCTGGCGGTGTGTGGTATTCTATAGTGGTAATGCTATCCACAGCCCCTGCAGCTCAGCAGCTCCCCAGAGATGCGGGAATTTCATTTGGAACAAGGGAAGGAAAATTGAAGCACTTTATTAATCCAGGTTGTAGGAAAGTCGCTGCTCTATGAGGTTATGGAATATATTGGTTGAATGCCTGTTTGGTTTGGGTATTTAATTTCTACTCCTGGGAATGTGGAATGAACGAGAGAGCGATGGAGGAGGGAGGTGGAGGAGTGCAGCCTCGTTCGCTTGCCTCCTTTCAGAGAGTCTTTCTGCCCCCCACCCCTCAGCTGGGTGAGCAGGTCTTCGGTACTGAGGAATTGTGGGATTGATCAAGCAGGTTGGGGGTCCTGTGGGGGAGGGGGTGGGGGGCAGAATTCTGCACATTATGGGACTCCCTGCTGTTTGTCTTTCCTTTTCTTCTCCCTCAATCTGCCTGTGTTTGGTTCTCTTTTTATTCCTTTCTCTCGCTCCCCCTCCCTCCCCCCTTCCAGTCGCTACATTTATTCATATGTAAGCGCTACCATTTAAACCTGTCTTAATTACGCTTGTCCAGTGCAACTGAATTATTAGTGTAAACCAGGGTTCCTCGGTTCCTGAAGAGCCACGGGTTCTGCCCGTTTTCAATGTTGCTCAGGATTAAATTGATCCATTAGTGCCACCGATTTACTCAGTTAGTACTCATCTCACATGGTTTCTTGAGT